>NC_041392.1:96588438-96640270 GCF_002162155.2 Triticum dicoccoides
AAATGCTGACGCGTGGATGCCTATTGGTCCCGGTTGGTGCCACCAACCGGGACCAAAGGGTCTCCTGCCTGGGCTCCACGCACAGGCCACGTGGAGGCCCATCAGTCCCGGTTCTGGATTGAACCGGGACTAAAAGGACAGGGCATTAGTACCAACCCTTTAGTCCCGGTTCAGGAACCGGGACAAAAGGCCCTTACGAACCGGGACAACATGCCCTTTTTCTATCAGTGTGCTCCTTTTTTGTAGACAATGCTATACTGCAGTCCCAGTAATTTAGTCAGAGCCTTCTGTTGCCACTTGGTATGAAGATGCTGCTCCGATAAACTGGCCAAACTGCGCTGATCAGTTCTAATTACAAACTCTGAAAGTTGCAAGTACTGGCGCCAGTGTTCCACAGCCAACAGAATTGCCAAATATTCCTTTTCATAGACCGACAGCGCTTGATTTCTTGGACCCAAGGCTTTGCTCACATATGCCAGTGGGTGACCCTCCTGCATCAGCACTGCACCTATTCCAGTGTCACACGTGTCAGTTTCAATAACAAACTGTTTAGAGAAGTCTGGGAGGGCCAGAACAGGTGCAGACACCAGTGCCTGTTTGAAAGTTGTAAACGCTTGTTGTTCAATTTGTGTCCAGTGAAACGGTACTCCTTTCTTGAGTAGATTTGTCAGTGGCTTGCTAATAAGACCATAGTGGGCTATGAACTTCCTGTAATATCCAGCTAGCCCCAAGAACCCTCTGACTTCCTTAGCAGACACATGCACTGGCCATTGCTCAATGCTAGTGATTTTCTCAGGGTCAGTTGCAACTCCTTGGCTACTAATGATGTGGCCCAAATAGCCAATTTGTGTTTGGGCAAAAGCACATTTAGATAACTTCACTTTCCACTGATGTTCTTGTAGTAACTGCAGTACTCTTGCCAGATGTTCTAAATGGAGAGCATAAGTGGCACTGAAAATCAATATGTCATCAAAAATAAGATGGCAAATTCCCTGAGGCAAGGGGACATAGTGTCATTCATGGCAAAATGAAATGTGTTTGGACCACCAGTTAGACCAAATGACAGGACCAGGAATTCAAAATTCCCAAAGTGTGTTTGGAATGTTGTCTTATGTTCTTCTCCAGGAGCTAGTCGAATTTGGTGGTAACCAGCTCTGAGATCTAATTTGAAAAACCAACAAGACCCAGCTAACTCATCAAGCAGTTCATCAATGACAGGAATAGGGAATTTGCTCTTGACAGTTATTGCATTCAGATGTCTGTAATCAAAAACTGGTCTCCAGGTCTTATCTTTCTTCTAAACCATGATCATAGGTGATAAGAAAGCACTAGTGCTAGGTCTGATGATACCTGAGTCCAACATTTCCTTCACTTGTTTCTCCATCTCATATTTGAGAGCAGGTGGAAGTCTGTATGGTCTAATAGACACAGGAGAAGCCCCTGGAATAAGTGGAATAGTGTGGTCATATTTCCTTCTGGGTGGAAGACCAGTTGGAGTTTCAAACACAGTTGCATAAGTTTTGAGAATTTCCTGAATTTCAACAGGTAACTCAGTCTGTTCAGTGTTCTTGGACAAGAGAAGAGATGACAGTTCAATCATAGCTAAGAAACTAGGAGAAGCATCTTCACCCAGTAATGTTATTTGAGCTCAATCTCTTTCAAAAGATAACCAATGCTCAGCCCAATCAACTTGCATGGGGCTATGTGTAGCCAACCAGTCCAGTCCCAGGATACCATTATATGATCCTAAAGGAAAAATCTTAAAATCAGAAGTGAATTTGTGTCCATCTGCTGACCATGCCCCTACTGCAATTGTTGGTTGCAGGGAACCAGATTTCCATTTGCAACCTTGACCATTTTTACAGGCATATCAGTCACTCCTTTAATTTGTGCAGCAACTGCATAATCCAGGAAGGAGTGAGTGCTCCCAGAGTCCACCAGGAAAGTGAGTTTGAGCCCTTGCAATTGCACTGTCAGTTTCATTGTTGTAACTGTAGGAACAGTTGGTTCTCCTAACGCTGCAGCAGAAATACAGATAGCATTTACTTCTCCTGTACTCTCAGCGTCAGTATCACTTGTATCTGCTGGCATATTCTGCACATACTCCAACATTTCCTGCACCACGTGCAACTGAACTTCTTGTTTACAACGGTGATCTTTTGCCCAACGTTCTCCACAAATGAAACATAGTCCTTTTGATTTCATGTAGGCACGCAGGGTTGACCATCGGTCCTCTACTGCAGCTGGACGACTTGATTCCGCAGTGTGTCTGTCCTCCCCTGTTTTACTGACAACAACACTGCGGGCTGAAGGCAGACAATTTTTCTTGCTGTGAGCAAAGGAATTTGTTGAAACTGTTGGCTGAATTGGGTGATCTCCCAGTTCTTCAGATAATAAAGCGAACGCGTACACTGCATCTAGGTCAGATGGCTGCTGAATGCCCACCAGTAACCGGACTGATGGTACTAATCCTTCCATGAATCTAGTGTCGTAATGAACTTGATTGGGGTTGGGTTCATATGCTGACAATTGATCAAACAGCTCCAAGAAACGCTCCACATAGTCTTCTACTGTGTTGACTTGACGAATGTTAAACATTTGCCTCAGAATGTGCTGATGCTTATTGCGCCCGAAACGAGACTGCAGGAGCGAAAAGAACTATGGCCAAGCTACTCCTGGAGCACGACGCTGGACTGACTCCAGCCAGCATGCAGTTGTTCCTTTAAACAGAGCAGTGGCGAAGGGAATCCACTGGTGCACTGGTGTGTTCCAGAATCTGAAGTAGTCCTCACATCATGATTGCCACAACTTGGGGTTAGATCCAGCGAATTTGGGTAACTCGATCCGGGGACCGAAAACAGAGGCATCTGCGGCGAAGGGCCGAAAATTTTTGGGCGCCTGATTCGGCTGCCGGAGAACAATTTGGTCCTGCTGCATACCTCGCGCGGGTGGAGGAACGTACTTGGGCGTGTGAGGGCGCGGATCCACTTCCGGTCGGAGCCCATCCTGACTCGTCGTGTCGCTTGACGGGACCGCGAACTTGGTGGAGGCCGAAGGGTGACCTTGCGAGGTTGGCGACACGGGCGACGATGCAGCGCCGCAGTCCGCAGCCATCTCTCCTCGTAGCTCGTCGATATCGACTCCGAGGGACAGCTTCACATCTTCGAGTCGCCCCGACAATTGGTCAAGTTTGGAGTCTAGCTTCGCGAGCGCCGACACCATTTCCTCACTGCGCTCAGAGGTGCTCTTGGCGAGGGCGGCCTCGAAATCGGCGCGGAGGAGCTCCTAGATCGCCTTCGTCTCCGGCGAGATCCGCTCCATCGCTTCGGCTCGTCGGCGACTTGCCATCCGAGTGCGGTGGTGGTGGTGGGGAAACTCCAGGAGGAACGGCTATGATACCAGATTGTTAACACTCACTCATCAATTATCTCAACTAGCTTCCATTATCGATCAATTCGAGCTACAATGTCATGGATCCATGGATGGGGATCGGGAGAAAGGAGGTACACTATTACAACACGAAAAGAGTAAAGCAACTTTCCAGCCAGCCGTTCGCCAGCTACTCACGCAGGGTCGACTTGCTTAAGTATTGTGCCCACCTGGGCCCATTCCGGGCTAGCCAGCCGAGCCGGTAGGCGAGGCTGCCTCTTGGGCCGGCCCACCACTTGCGCTTGTTCTTGTGGGTCGACGGTGCCTTGCTCCTTGTTGCTGACATCAGTATCCTCTTCTCGTTGAACAAAGAAGAAGCGGACTACCTTGTGTTGAACTCTTACCTCTGATTCGAACAGCAGGCGGCGGCTGTGCAAGTAATTGAGCGGAGAAGTTTGCGCCCAGAAGCTTTTCCGCCAATGCTTTCTCCTCGTCCGTGAGCAGCGGATCACCGGTGGAACTCTTGGGCGGGGGCCCGCCCCGCACGCGGGGAACTGCCACTGCTCCGGCGAGGTCAAGAAGAAGAATCATGTTTTCCAGCCCTTGACCTTCCGCAGCCTTGTGAAGAGCCCCTCGGCGGCGTCCTTAGCCCGGAAGTGGTACCATTCCCCCGCGCGCGCAGCGAGAAGAAGTGGCGGAAGACGGCCAGAGGCGGCGGCTCCACGCCAGTGTTGTCGCAGAGCACGACGAATCCAGCCATAATACGCCACCCGTTGGGCGTGAACTGGCTGGGCGCGAGGCCAAAGTGCCGGAGCACTTCGCGGAAGAAGTCGTGCAGCGGGAAGTGCATCCCGGCCTCCAGCGCGTCCGCGTACACGCCGACAGCGCCGTCAGGCGGTGCACACACGGGCAGGTTGCCTGTAGGGAACCGGGTGAGCTCCTCTGGGATATCATGCCTCACGCTGATCACGTTGACCTCTTGCTCGTTGCATAGAGACGAGGCGATAGCTGATGGCCCGGCCGATGGTGGCGCCCTGCCTCGGACGGCGTTGACGGGGATTGAGTCGATGGGACGGGGTGAGCAAGCACTTTTAAGCTCTTCGGGACACCATGAGGAAGAGGATGCGGCGTGGAAGGAAGAGGATGGAACATCCGAGGAAGCCATGGTAGTGGTGAGGCAGGTGTGTAAAGTGGTGTGTTGGTCACATGTGCCACCTGCTACCTCTCCCGGAGAAGAAATACTCCTAGGTGAGAGGTGAGGAGTAAGAAGCATTAGGGCATCTCCAGCCGTTGGCCCCCCAGGGGGCGTCTAAAAGCGCCGCCTGGGGGTGAGGCGGCGCAAAAAATGGCCCTGGGGGCGAGTCGGTCCCCAGCCGTTGGCCCCCAGGGCTGCCTCCAGGCGCGTATTAAAATAAAAAAAGGACCGTTCGGTGAAGTTATGATAAAAACTAGTTAAATTTTGGCCAAACATGGCAAATTTTGGTGAAATTCGCGCATTTTCATTACATTAACCTAATCTGAAAAAGAAAGGGGCTGAAGTCGTCGTCGTCGGCGGCCTTCTCCTCCTTGACGCGGGCGCCCCTGCTGGACCCCTGCCCGGCGTCGCCATGGCGGACTGGCGGCGACGCGTCGTCGTCGTTGTCGCTGTCGCATAAGACGATGACCCCGTCTTTATCGCGGCCGCGTCGGCGCTCCTCGAAGCGGCGCAGGGCGGCGCGCTGGCGCTCCTTCTCCTTCTCCCAGCGCGCCTTCTCCATCGCAACGGAGTCCTGACGCGCCCATTCTAGGGCCGTGTCGTCGTCGTCAAACTCCGCCTTCACCGGCGCCAGCCCCGGCTCCGTCTTCACCGGCGCCAACCCCGGCTCCATCTTTGGCTTGACGAAGCGTGGAGGAGCCGATGAGGAGGAGGCGCGCTGGCCGCCCTCGTTGATGACGATGCCGACGCTGCGAGTGCGCCGACCGATTGGCGTCTCCGCCACGGGCTCGGCCTTGATGCCGAGAAGCGCCGGAGAACCAGATGAGTGGGAAGATGAGCAAGAGGAGGAAGACGAGGAGGAGGCGAACCTCCTTGGCGCCCATGCGCGTCGGTGTTGCGACGGGGCGGCCCCCGTCGCAGGATAGGTCAACGGCGGGTTGTTGCCGCCGTCGAGGTACGCCAGCACGTCATCCAGCATGCGGCCGGGGACGCCCCACCACAGGCAGCGCCCCTCGCTGTTCTTCGCGCCGCCGACCACCGGCGCGTCGTTGGTGGAGGCCAGGCGCTGCTGCTGGCGGCGCTGGAAGTACGCCGCCCAAGCCGCGTGATTGCCAGCGGCGTACTGGAGGAGGGAGCGCTCACCGTCGGTCAGGGACGCGCGCGCGACCTCGACCTCCTCGGCGAAGTACATGGGCTTCACCACGGCGTCGGGTAACGGGGGAATGGGCACTCCCCCGTCGTTGAGCCGCCACCCCGTCGGCCCGGCGCGCATGTCCGGCGGCGCTGGGATGTTCGCCTGGAACAGGAGCCAGGACTCCTGTTCGCGGAGCGAACGGCGGCCGAAGCCGTTCGCCGCCGCCTCGTCTCCGGGGAAGCGCTCTGCCATGGCGACAGGCTCGGCGGTGGTAGAGAGGGAGAGAGAGGGGCTGCCAGTGGCGCTCGGGAGAGGAAGACGGAGACGAAGAGAGAGGGGCTGGGCGGCGGTGAGGGGCGAGTCTGGTGTGGGCACAGGCGAGAGACCGCCGGCTTTTATAGCCGCTCCGCGCCCATGTGTACGCGTGCGAGGGAGGGGAGGCATCGGCGCGCCGTCCCGTGATGCGCCGCCCCTGAGGAATCAACGGCAAGGCTAACCGGCGGCAGCCTTGCCATTGATTCCCCACGGGAACCGAGGCAGTTGGGGGAAGACAAGCCGCCGTGTCCCTGACGCGGCTGGCCCGCAGCTTTTTCGCGCCAAAACAGTTCGCCTCGGCGCCCCCGGGTGCCACCCAGCGCGCCGGGTTCGGCCTGGGTCCGCCGGCGCTGTTTTTGGCCCAGGCCGGCGAAAATCGGGCTCCTGGAGGCGCGACTGGGCCTTTTTTTCAGCGCCGGCGCAAAAAAATGCCTGGGGAGGCCTTCCTGGGGGCGCTGCTGGAGATGCCCTTATTGGCCTGTTGGCTTCCCGATGAGTCAAAGAGTACTTACTTGTTTTTACTGACTACTCTGATGAATTATTGGATAGTCAGAAGGTCGTTTTATTTGACGGAGATCTAGTATTTGTTAGCCATGCTAACCTACTTGTTCAAATACTCCAGTCTCCATGCCGTATAGCTGAAGCAGAAGGTATATTTTTCTATCACAGTACGGACACAAGCACTCATAAATACATGCATACACTTATTTCTATGAATGCATAGACGCACACCCTACCGCATCTTTGACAGATTGAGCCAGCGTATCATGTCGAGATTTACGAAGTTATCATAGACGCCTTGTTATTGACGGGAATGTCTCCTCCCACTGAAAGCACATGGCAGAAATCCTGAAACAAATCCAGAAATAATGCGTACACCAGGGCTTCAACAGAAGGTAGGATGTTGAATTTGGGTTTAAGTTAGGTTACATGTTGAGCTTGTATAGGAAGCAGAAAGTTTCCTATAAGATTTTGCGGAAGCTGGAAGATTTTAGTGCTTATAACAAGAACAACCAATGGCCAGGTAGTGTTGCCATCCTACGTGACAACTCGAGCACTTGAAGAACAGTAATGCTAAATTGAAACCGCAGTGGGGTGCACTTGAACAATTGGGGGATTGTGCTTTCATGGACATTTGAACATTAGAGGATTTCGTGCTCCTCTACGACATGGAGCCATTGGTTTTCTCCAGATACTATTAGCTAATTTGCAAGTCTGCAACTCTACTCGGTCCATCTCATGCATGAGTCCATGCTCAATGTGGTTCACTGGTTACCAATCAATTGGATGTCTGTATGTTTGGTAAAATATGTTGGTAATCGTTAGTGATAGGAATTCTGAAGTTTATTTTTGTAGAGGATTGAAGAAAACCAAAATGTGTTAGGAGTTTGATGTGGAAGATAAAGTTCGTTATATTTGTGTGACCTTTGTTGGAAATATGAGCAATTTACCAAATGATTTTATTAGCAGAAATATTAGATAAATCATGACTAATATAACAGTGACAAAACAAGCCATGCGATTTGACAAAGAGAAGGTAAACATCATCTTCATATATGAACTGTAATTGAACATATCTAGAGCAGCCAGTATAGCAAGTTGCATATATGAAATAGAGTCTAACATATGTAGGGCAAATACTAGAACAAGGAACTGCAGCAGGACCTCTAACAGAAAGGAGAAGAACATGTACGGGACAGCAGCAGCATAAGCGCTGGACTTGGGGTCGGTGTCCTCGCCTGCCATGTCGTCGAGGAGGTCATGGAGGTCGAGGAAGAAGTCGTCGTCGGGGAAGTAGTCGTCGGAGTCCGTGATGAAGAAGCCAGTAGTCGCGCGGAGTGCTCCCCAAAAACCTTATCACCGTTCTCCCGTACAGGACTCAAAAGGTGCGGTTCCGGAGGCCTGCTGTCCCGACATGCAGTGCACGCCGCAAGACGGGGTGGGGAAGAACATAGCAGCAACACAGTGATCGGAACTTTGTGGCGAGAGGAAGAGGAGCTTCTGTTGTGTCTCTCTGGAGAGGAGCGACCTCACTTATATATGCACAGGAGAAGGACGCGAAGAGGCTGCGGCGAGAGGTGAAGCAACAAAGGGAGACGAAGCGAACAGGCAGCGGCCGAAGAGGTGCGCCATTCGAATTCAGTGTCCGCTACAGAAAACGTTTCAACTCCCACGTGACCTTTCGTATACCCGTCGTGCGTGGCAAAAATTTAGACATCGGCTCACTCCCGCAGCCCGTGTCGTGTCGTGTCGCGTCGCGTCGCGTCGCGTTGCGTCGACGCGGGCGGAGGAGGAAGAGTGCGCGTGAATGTCCCTCTTGTTCTCATGCTCATACATGTGGGGAAAGAACCTCCCTTATAAAGAGGTCCAACTCTCTCTAAACTAGCAATGTGTGACTAAACTTTTGTTCCACCGCTTGCCTTGCACAAATGGGCTGCGTGGGCCTCTAGGATTTATTAGGAATTTATGAAAGTGCTATTGGGCTAGGCCCAAAATAGACAAAATTCCAGCAATCTCTTGTTAATGAGCTTCTTCCTTATGTTACTGTTTATATGAGTTGCCAAATTGATTGGTAGTTATTATGAACAAAAGAAACAAGCTCCAAATCTGGCCTCACATGGCGACTATGCTAGAATTGCTCTAACAAACACTCCTAGGTTTGATGTACAAGGGCATTGTTGTGTCCTACAGCTACCAATCTGGCCTCGCAAGTCATTTTGGTGTCATGTTTTATTGTCACATGAGACCATTTTATGCAAGAATACTTAGGAGGTGCGCCCTACTTCCTAGTAAAAAAATACCCGCCTTGCCTATAGGACACTTGTGCCACATGATGCGGTGAAGTGTCGATGAGTAATCAAGCCATCAAATCGTCTTTGCAAAAACTTCTCTAGAAGAAAAAGCTCCTTGGGAGACAAGAGTAGTCGCGGCGGTAGGTGGCAGATGAAGTCAGGCAGCGACGGGTGGATGTTGGCGGTCGGTGGAACCCGGTGTCAGGGAGGAAACCAACTCGGGACGAAAGAGGGCGCTTGGTGGAACCAATTTAAACTTTGCATCAAAGTAGGTTGTCTAGATATGCAACTAGGTGAGCAACCTATATGATGCAACAACAACAAGCACACAAGCAAGCAAGGGATATACTACAGATAAGCTAGCACAAGTAAAGGTGTGAGCTAACCAAGAGTGGAGTCGGTGAAGACGAGGATGCGTTACCAAAGTTCCTTCCTTTTGAGGGGAAGTACGTCTCCGTTGGAGCGGTGTCGAGGTACAATGCTCCCCAAGAAGCCACTAGGGCCACCGTATTCTCCTCACGCCCTCACACAATGCGAGATGCCGTGATTCCACTATGGTGCCCTTGAAGGCGGCAGCCGGACCTTTACAAACAAGGTTGGGGCTCTCTCCACAACTTAATTGGAGGCTCCCAACGAAACCACGGAGCTTCACCACAATGGAATATGGCTCCGAGGTGACCTCAACCGTCTAGGGTGCTCAAACACCCAAGAGTAACAAGATCCGCAAGGGATTAGTGGGGGGAATCAAATTTCTCTTGGTGGAAGAGTAGATCTGGGGCTTCTCAACTAATCCCTAAAAAATCAACAAGTTTGATAGGTTAGGGAGAGAGATCGGGCGAAAATAAGCTTATGGAGCAACAATGGAGTTTTGGGGGAGAAGAGGTAAGTCTTCTTGGAGAAGAAGACCCCTTTATATAGTGGGGGACACATCCAACCGTTATGGAGCCCGCAGCCCGCACCTGGACGGTACTACCGTTGCCAGAGCGGTACTACCGCTGCCACAGTGGTACTATCGTTGTGGCAAGCAGGAATAGGGCAACCAGGGGTGAGGGAGAAAATGTACACTCACTAGGGCAGTACTACTGCTAATATAAGCGTTACTGCCGCTCCCTACAGTCGCTGGAAAACAAAGAAGGGCAGCAAGATGAGCGGCAGTTGGAGCGAACGTAGGAGCGGTACTACCGCTAATATAAGCGGTACTACCGCGCCCTACTGTCGTCCCTACTACCACTCCCCTGCGTGGTCCTTTACGGAAACCCGACACGAAAAAATCGAGACTACAGCAGGAGCGGTAGTACCAGTCGCACAAACAAGCGATACTACCGCCGATAGGCGGTACTACTGCCCTTACCGCGGTACTACCGTTTGGCACTTAGCACCCCTTGTTTTGCACAGCTCAGATACTCCAAAGAAGCAGGAAGAAGGTGAGGGTGCAAGGAGAGTGTGTACGTGATGATTCCACCCATACTCTTCCGAAATGGATCCCCTCTTGATAGTACGGTTATCCCTACGACTCAATACCACCGAAAAGAAACGAGGGAAAATAATCCATCTAAAGTGAAGTCCTCGAGGGGGAAACAATCTCATCGTGCCCTTATATTAGATAACCTGAAAAGCTTAATGCACATGATTAGTTCGCAAGAGTATTGTCATCAATCACCAAAACAAACCAGGGAAAATTATGCCCTAACAATATCCCCCTGTTTGGTGGATTGATGACAACACGGGATTTGCACAAAAATATAGTAACTGGAAATTAAGCAAACCAACTCCCTACAAAATATAGACGGGCTCCCCCTAGAGGCGTGCACCAAGGAAATTAGCATGAAAGGCTATGTGCACATCTTTGGGATCAAACTCCCCCTATATTTTATAGACAGGCAACATCCTCGCATATAAGAATAATAACAAGTACAGCTAAGCAAGGACAAGCATGATAGCAATAATATAAGTGTCGGTAATGATGCATCTCATAAGATAACAGAGTACTTGAGACTAGAGTAGATAAGATAGGGTAGTGCACATATGTCTTACACCATATGGTCTCACTCATAGCCGAACAGAGTTCAAAACAAGAAAGCGAATGAACATGAACATGAATGAACATGCAACCACAAAACCCAATGCAAATCCCTAACTCTCCCCCTTTGGCAGCAAGACACCAAAGGGAAAGGGATGACACGAGACACGATGGTAGTAGATCTCCATGGCATCACCAGTCATGCTCCTCCTCCTCCTCAGAGTCCTCTGCAGCACGGGGAGAAGCGCGAAGTTCGGTGTCCTCCTCAGTGTCAGACCACGGGCAGTGCAGTCTAGTCCAAGACTCCTCTTAAGTGATCCGCTCCTCAGAGCCACTAGCAACCTCAAGGCCAGCCTGTCTCATAGTGGCCTTGTCATGACTACAAGCCATCTTGGCCTCCTTGTGAGCCTTGTACTGGCTCTTGACCTGAAGGCAGAACGGTCGCTTCATCTTCTCCTTGAGTTTCTTCGCCCAAGAGGGCTCCTCAGATGGGGGCACATACTCCTGCCCATCATCATACTCATCATCTGCATCAGATAAGACAGTCTCCTACACCGGAGGTGCCGAAGTAGACGAACTCCACTTCTCTTTTTGACGCAACTCGATAGTATCATGAGAAACCATATTGTCTGTGACAAGCTCCTCATCTGGAAACTTGGCTGCCCAAGTGTCCTCGATAAGCTGCATAAGATAGGGTCCATAAATGATGCACTTGCGCTCCATGACAGCAGAGTGAAGTTCAGACCACATCACATGTGACGCATCCAGCACCTACTGAGAGCCCTGCTCTTCTTGACAGAAGAGAAGCAAGTCAACAAGGTAAGACTGCACCTGATCCAAGTTGCCGACCCGAGGAAACAGGGAGTTCCAGAAGATCCGATGCATGATGTCTAGGAAGGGCCAGAGCTCATAAGAAACCTTCCCAATCTCAAACACCTTGGTAGAATAGAGCCAAAGCTTTTCCTTATGAGTAGCGGGAATCTCCTTATGAGGGCGAAACCCAAGTGGGGTCTGGGCACCCCTCATCATTGTATGATAAGTTGACCATGAAGTCCTTCCACGTTGCGGACAGAAGACGACCATTGGTCATCCAAGACAGAGTACGAGCCGGATCATGCCCAAAGTGAATGGTGGCAAAGAACTGGGCCACGAGCTCGGCATCAAAGTCCTTGTTGAAGGTAATGATCCTCTTGATATCCAACTCCTCACACCTCTGCAGAGCATCCCCAAAGTATCGCAAGTCCTTATCCATGTGCGAGAGATCGATAGACTTGACCTTCACAAACAAGTTCTTCTTTTGCTTCAGGACATCGTGATAGATGGACTGCTGAAACATGTTCCAGAATGGACGCCTCTGAAGAGCAGGCTCCTGGTCCACATGGTAGGGATTGTGCTTCCTCTTGGTACAAAACTCTATTGCAGACATCTGATTAGCACGCTTGCGCCCAGCGGAGGTCTTCGACGTTGGGACCTTGACCTTGCGTTTTGGCGGCTCAGTCGAGCCACCGTCAGCAACAATAGCAGCATCTGGTACATCCAAAGAGCGATAACGCTTGGAACCTGCTGCATGGTATGGATTCTTGTGGCAAACCTGATGCCCGGAGCTACTACCACCTGAAACACACACACACACACACGAACCATAAGAGCAAGAGAGCATAAGCCAAAAGGAAACAACACACAGACAGACTCTCTAGAAGAGAGGGCGGTGGTCGAGACCACCTATGTTTGAGCTATATGGTATGGCACCGCGAAGATTTTAACCTTGGGCCCATGACCAACACTCATCTTTGAAGCACAAGTACCATAAAAATGGCTAATGTGAAAGACTTGATCAATTTATGCATAATGGGAGGAGGAAAAGCTCATTGAGAGAATAACACTCTCACTATGTCCATGCCTACATCTAAACAAGACAACAAGTTGAGTATGGTGGGATGTACAAGGGTTCAAGCCACATTGCTTGAATCAATGATATTTAGCTCATGCCTTAACTCACGGAATCTTGCTTCATCCAAGGGCTTCGTGAAAATATCTGCAAGGTTATCATGAGTGTTGACATAGTTGAGCTTGATCTCCCCTCGCCTAATGTGATCCCGGATGAAGTGATACCGAATCTCAATATTCTTCGTCTTGAAGTGTTGAACCGGGTTGAGAGAAATCTTGATGGCACTTTCATTATCACACCAAAGAGGCACTTTGTCACAAATGACACCGTAATCCTTTAAAGTTTGCCTCATCCATAGAAATTGTGCACAACAACTACCGGCAGCCACATACTCTGCTTCCGTGGACGAGAGAGACACACAACTTTGTTTCTTGGAAGACCAACTCACCAAAGAGCAACCAAGAAATTGACACCTTCCGGAAGTGGACTTCCTATCCACTTTGTCTCCCGCCTAATCGGAGTCCGAATAGCCCACAAGGTTGAAGTTAGATCCTCTTGGATACCATAAGCCAAAGTTTGGGGTATGAGCCAAATATCGAAAGATTCGCTTGACCGCCACAAAGTGGCTTTCCTTAGGTGCGGCTTGAAACCGTGCACAAATTCCCACACTCAACATGATATCCGATCTAGATGCAGAAAGGTAAATCAAGGAGCCAATCATGGAGTGATATACCTTTTGATCCACCGCTTTACCATTGGGATCTATGTCAAGTTGGCATTTGACGGGCATTGGAGTGGAAGCCATCTTGGCATCACTTAGCTTGAATCTCTTGAGCATGTCTTGAGTGTATTTGGCTTGGTTGATGAAGGTTCCTTCTCTTCTTTGCTTGACCTCGAACCCGAGAAAGAACTTCAACTCTCCCATCATGGACATCTTGAACTTGGAGGTCATGAGAGCGGCAAATTCCTCATTGAAGGCTTTGTTAGGGGAACCAAAGATAATATCATCAACATATAGTTGGCACACAAACAACTCCCCTTTGACCTTCTTGGTAAAAAGAGTGGGGTCAATTTTCCCAATTTCAAAACCGCGATCATGCAACAACTCGGTAAGGTGGTCATACCACGCACCTGGGGCTTGCTTAAGGCCGTAGAGTGCCTTATTGAGTTGGTACACATGATCGGGAAAATAGGGATCCTCGAACCCGGGGGGTTGCTTGACATACACCAACTCATTAATAGGACCATTAAGAAAAGCACTCTTCACATCCATTTGTTGTAACTTAAAGTTATGATGAGAAGCATAAGAAATCAACATGTGAATGGATTCAAGGAGAGAAACAGGAGCAAAGGTTTCACCGTAGTCGATACCCTCGACTTGGGAGTAGCCTTGAGCTACCAAATGAGCCTTGTTGCGAATGATAATCCCATGAGCATCTTGCTTGTTCTTGAATATCCACTTGGTTCGAATGACATTATGGTTCCCCGTTGGCCTTGACACCAATCTCCACACCTTGTTATGCTCGAAGTTGTTGAGTTCTTCATGCATGGCATTAAGCCAATCTGGATCCTCGAGCGCCTCATAGACCTTTTGGGGTTCAACACAAGAGACAAACGCGTGATGTTCACAATAGTTTGCTAATTTGTCTACGAGTGCTTACCCCCTTTCTTAAGCTTCCAAGCACATTTGTCATGAGATGATCTTTGGTTGATAGCTTGGATGCAATCTTGGCGGCACGACACTCTAATTCCTCCTCCGGAGAGAGTTGAGGAGCGATTACTTGATCATCTTGGGCGTCCTCTTGAGCTTGTTCTTGATCTTGAGCTTGCTCTTGATCTTGAACTTGCTTGGATGATAGAACTTGACCTTGGGCATCACTTGGTGATTCAACACCATCTTGAGGTACATCTTGCCCTTGGTCTTGTTCATGAGGTTGAGGGCCTTCACTTTGTTCTTCGGAAGCATGTGGGTCTTGGGTTGGTGATGGTTTCACTTGAGTAGAACATTGTCCTTCTCCTTCGGCCACACACTACTAGGAAAATGCTTATACATAGAATTTTAGCAGTAGCGCCTGTTTGGGCACACACGCTACTGGTATTTACCAGTAGCGCCGGCCAGAACGGGCGCTACTGCGAGAGAGTAGTAGCAACGCTGGTTGGCGCGGGCCGCGCTGCTGTTTAGCGGGCCGTCGGGGCCAAAGGGCAGGCCACTTAGCTGTAGCGTGTGTTTTGCGCCAGCGCTACAGCTAGTGGGCTTAGCAGTAGCGCTGGCCCATTGCCCGCGCTGTTGTTAAGCCCACTCCCTCTCCCCCGCGCGCCCCCGGCCCGGCCTGCCTCATCTCTCACTAAAGCTCACTCACACTCTCCACACTCCTCCCTCTCAATCCCCCGCGCGCCGCCGTCGACCCGCACACTGCCGTCCCCCGGGCCGGCCCTCCTCCCTGCTGCTTCGGCCGCCCTCGCCCGCGCCGGCCCTCCTCCTCGCCGGCCGCCCTCCCGGCGTCAGCCTCCTCCCTCGCCGGCCACCCCGGCCCCCGCGCCGGCTCTCCTCCCGTGTCGGCCCTCCTCCACCGTACCAAGAGGTACTCCTCCCTCTCCTTCCTCCTCCTCCCACCCCCTAGCTAGTTATAGTTATTAGAGTAGTTATTTTGAATCCTATGTAGTTGGAAAATGTAGGTTATTAGAATAATTAGGTATGAACCCTAGTTAATTCGTCTGAAATGTAGGTTTTTAAATTTAGCTAGGTTTTAAAGTTGGGACAGAAATTTAGCTAGGTTTTTAATTAGGTGTAGTTAATAGAATTTAGGTGTTTTAGTTGTTTTAGGTGTAGTTAGCAGAATTTTAGGTGTTTTAGTTGTTTTAGGTGTAGTTAACAGAATTGTAGTTATTTTTTTAGTTAAAGCAATTGTTGTTATTTTTTTTAGTTAAAGCAATTTTTCCTGTTATATGCAAATTTGCAGTGGACATGTCATATTTTTCCGGGTGGCCTATGTTTTGCCAGAAATGTCGATTCGTTTACATTTTGGAAAATTTCAAGTGCTCGATATGTCCTATTTTTAGCAAAGGTCATTGTCGGTGTCAAAACTGGCGGATCTCGGGTAGGGGGTCCTGAACTGTGCGTCTAGGCCGGATGGTAACAGGAGGCAGGGGACACGGTGTTTTACCAAGGTTCGGGCCCTCTTGATGGAGGTAAAACCCTACGTCATGCTTGATTAATATTGATGATATGGGTAGTACAAGAGTAGATCTACCACGAGATCGGAGAGGCTAAACCCTAGAAGCTAGCCTATGGTATGATTGTATGTTATGGTTGTTGTCCTACGGACTAAAACCCTTTGGTTTATATAGACATCAGAGAGGGTTAGGGTTACACAAGGTCGGTTACAAAGGAGGAGATATCCATATCCGTATTGCCTAGCTTGCCTTCCATGCCAAGTAGAGTCCCATCCGGACACGAGAAGAAGTCTTCAATCTTGTATCTTCATAGTCTAACAGTCTGGCCAATGGAGATAGTCCGGCTGTCCGGAGACCCCCTAATCCAGGACTCCCTCAGTAGCCACTGAACCAGGCTTCAATGACGATGAGTTCGGCGCATAGTATTGTCTTCGGCATTGCAAGGCGGGTTCCTTCTCTGAATACATCACAGAAGAATTTGAATACGAGGATAGTGTCTGACCCTTCAAAATAAGTTCCACATTCCACCGTAGAGAGAATAATATTTTCGCAGATCTAATTTGCTGGCTTGTTTTGGCAGCATGACATTATGTCATGGCCCGGTGATTATTCGAACTGTTTCCTTTAACCAGCCCCGCACATAACGAGAGGCAGTTTTTCAACACGTCTTGTCAAAGCAGAGATTGTGTCCCCTTATTACGGGATTCTCATCAATACGGGCGTGGGTAACCCAACCGCGCCATCAATTACGGCGCTTGGGGGATAAGCAAGTTTTACCAGGCAAGTGGAGACGCTTAGCTTCGTCCGCCCATATAAAGGGATAAGGATTCACCTTCCTATCCACGCCTTCTTCCTCCTTTGCTCATCCGTTTTTGCACAGTCGAGCTCTAGCGCCCAAGTCCACACTTCCCACCTCAACCTTCTCCACCCATGTCCGGAGTGGGAGGCAGGTGGATGGTCTCCTCCGTCACGGAGGGAGACATCAAGAAGTTGCGCGGAGCCGGATACTTAGCTGCGAACATCGCGCATCGGCTGCCCGCTGCGGGGCAGATCGTCCCTACCCCGGAACCTCACGAGTGGGTAGTTTTCCTTCACCACTTCCTCCGCGGACTAGGGTTTCCCCTCCATCCATTCGTCCGTGGTCTCATGTTCTACTACGGGCTGGACTTTCATGATCTGTCCCCGAACTTCATCCTCAATATTTCGGCATTCATCGTCGTGTGTGAGGCTTTCCTCCGCATCAGGCCCCACTTCGGCCTATGGTTAAAGACCTTCAATATTAAGCCGAAGGTAGTACGAGGCCAACAAGCAGAATGCGGCCGAGCCATGGTGGGCAAGATGCCCAACGTCATATGGCTCGAAGGCTCCTTCATGGAGACAATAAAGGGATGGCAATCGGCATGGTTCTACATCACCGAGCCCGCGCGATGCCAAATGCATGGCAGCCCCTGAGTTTCGATCCAGATTCCCAACACGACTCACTTCCTGGAAAGAGAAGGGCTTGTCGTGGGGTTCATCGGTGGAGCTGGATGGACTCCAGAAATGTATCCGAAGCATGGCGAGCAAGAAGCTCAATCTTGTCAACATAGTCCAAGTTATGCTCATCCGCCGGATCCTCCCGTGTCAACAACGGGATTTTACCTTGTGGGAGTTCGACCCAGCCTAGCACCAGACTCTGAGCGAGCTCTTCGATACGATGCACAAGGACGTCTGGAAGGTGCTGTTCAAGGGCGCCGAGGTCCCCCCTTCTCTCGCCGAGGACCGTGGACTAAGCGCAAAGCACCTAGCGCGTTTGGTGAGTTCAATACGTCCAGTAGGACATTTATTTTCCCTAGCTTAATTACGCGCGGGGTCTAATCTCCATGCATTTGATAGGACTGGGTGGAGATGTCGGGGCAGATTAACTGTCTGGCCCCTTTTCCCGAAGACACTGCGGGCGCTCTCCTGACGGAGATGCTGGCTCCGACTCCTTACAAGGTGCCGGAGAAGACCAAGAAGTTCAAGGGAACCTGAAAGGGTTCCCGGCGCCAGGTGTTATCGGACTCATCGTCCGATAACTCTGCGGCACACTCTTCCCCCGAAGACGAGGAGAAAGAAGAAGATGCTCCCCCTCCAGGTGGGGGAGACAAGAAAAGGAAGGCCGCCCCAACTGGGGAGGCCGAAGGGTCCAAGAAGGGAAGGACTCTCCTTCCGGACGGTTCCACCGCCGCCGACGAAGGCGAAGACGAGTGGTTGCCCAGGGCCAAGCCCCCGGGGAGATCGTAAGTATTCAGATACCAGAGTAACTCATAGAATTCCTTTGTCACACTGTTTTCCCTAACGCCGAACATGATTATGCAGATCGCCGCGAATCAGCATCGATGTATCATCGGACGGCTCCCTGGGCTCGTCGGACATGGATAGCGATCCAGTCCCGACCGCCACCTCCCCTCATCCTGCTGACGATGCCGAGGTGTTGTCTCAAGAGGCACCGGGTCGAGGGGAGACACTCCCGGAGGCGCCTCAAGGCGACCTTCCGGACTCCGGGAGCCGAGGGGATGGGGACCTTGAGAGCTCCGAGTTTGGCCCTCAGCCGAACACCACGCCGGAACCTCCAGCGGTTCCAGGCTCGGGCAGGCGGCCTCCTTCTAAGAGGGGCAAGACGCCTGTGCCGGTGACCTCTGTCCATCCAGAGGCGCCAGACAATCTTCTGGAAGCGCTTCGCGGCGCTTCCATCGACGAGGAGCACCGTACTTTTATGAGCGCGGTGGTCCAGAAGGTTCAGTCCGCCAAGAGCGGGTTGACTGAAGCCTGTGCCAGCCTTCTAACAGGCTTTGAGGTAAGTGTTTTAAAATGTAGTAGAAATATTACCTCATAGACAGTAGCCCATGATGCTTTGTTCGGTGTTCACAAAGAAAAGCCGAACAGAGGATCAAATAATATCGCAGGAGTCTAATATAAGTATGTCAATATGCATATGCAGGCTTCACTGTTGGCGTCCGCTGCACTGACTGTGGAGGTCGCCGTACTAAAGCAGGACCTCGAGGGGTCCAGGAAAGAGCTTGGCCTTGCCAAGAGGCAGCTCGAGGAGAACAAGGGTAAGTAATACCCTGTCTATAGATATGTATATATAAAAGAAGACGCGATTGCAAAATGACAGGATCAACGTATATGTGCCAGGGGCCACGACCGAGGTGGCGACCCTGAAGCAAGTGCTAACCAAGGCCGAGGATATAGCGTCCAAGGAGCGCACCGAGCGAGAGAAGCACGAGGCTCGGGTGGGCGAGGTGCAGGAAGAGCTCCAGGCTCTCGTGGCGAAGCACGAGGCGTTGGAGCTTGACTCAAAGATGCGGGAGTCTGAGCTTGCCGTGGCCCTCGAGAGCACAAGAAGTGCCAAGGCCGAAGCCCAAAAGGCCCTCCAGGAGATCGACGCAATGAAGAAGATAGCAGCGGGTAAGGCTTTCTATATGCAAAGCAAGCATGTAAAAGTAAATTACCGATTACTTACCTGAATCCGGAGCTCTCCAGGAGCATTCGCAGATTTGCCCCGCAGCGTGTCCAATGCCGCACAATTTTACCAGGCCGAGGATGGAAGCTCAACAGAGAAGCTGTTCTGGTCTCAGTATGCTGAGGCCGAACACCCGGTGCCAATGAGCGACCAGCTGAAGCAGATGGTCGAGCTACATAAGGCGGCCGACCGGGCCATGAAGAGCTTTATAGTCCAGCTGCGGCCTGGCGATGCCCTTCCGAACAGCTTCTTCGGCCTGGTGAGGCGGCTTGTGGATGCCTGCCCACGGCTGGAGGTCATCAAGCGATCTGTCTACATTGAAGGTGCATGTCGGGCTTTCGCCCGTGTGAAATTGCAGTTGGTCACCCTAGACGCCGTGAACCTGATCAAGGAGGGGCCGCCGGAGGGCAAGGAGCACCGCCACCCCGAGATGTACTACGAGGGTGTTCTGTCGGGTGCCTGTCTTATCGCGGATGAGTGTTCAAAAGATGTAATATTTGAATGAGACTTGCTCGTTTTATCCTGTATTTATGAAAACTTGTTTCATATGCGCTATGCAACGCTTGTTTGAATTTAAAATATTACCTTCTGTTTGGCTGTTTATCCAATTTGAGAGATGGCTAGTCCTCGGCTTCTGCCCCCATGCCACGAGTGTTGGGGTGTTCGGGATAAACCTGAGCACTCTTGTTCCCATGTTTGGGTCCTTCGAGGGAGGTGCTCAGGACAGCGAACAAGGCAACCGGACTAATAATGCTTTATCACTCTCACTTAGCCATAGAATTATATAATTTTAAATTTCGGCGAAGCCCCTGGTATTCAGAAGGCCGAATTTGGGGCGCGATACACGCCTTTAAGCCGGACAGGGCCAGCCCCTCGCTCTAAGCGGCATAAGTCTTTAGGGACTCGAAAACCTCGCCGAACAGCGACCAGTCTCTCGCCTTATCATGACAGTCAGTTTTAGCTTTCTCTACTGAGGTGCTGAACCCAGCAGAACCGGGGCACAACTGCAGTAGTTCTCCTAGCACTACCTTAGCCGATAGAGCGGAACGTAAGGTACCAAAACATAGGAGCCAAGCAAACCCAACATTTGACCAAAGACATGATTCGAGCGGATGCATATAATGCTATAAGTTCGGGGTGCCGCACTTGTGAAAGTGTTCAGACTTTTCACACCGTATTATGGGGTACATAAGCCCCTGGTGTATTGGCTGTACCAGAGTCTACTAAGGATGGCAATTTTATCCATGGACATGGATATCCATGGATATCCGACCCGAATGGATAGGGTTTGGATATGCTTTTGTGTCCATGGGCAGCGCCCAAACCCGACCCGATTGTTCGTGGATAGGGCATGGATATAATCTTGTACCCATGGATATACCCAAACCCGACCCGATAGTATGACTTAATGGGGGGAAATCTGCTATGCCTGCCCCACGGTCATATGTCCCACAACAATTTTACACTTTTTTATCTAAAACATGCATAAGAAATTACACAATCCCCATCGTAACTTTTTTTAGTTGACATTCAATCCCCTCTGTAACATACTCCAACACCCCTTCCCTTATTTTTACCTCCTTCTTAAATGACTCATCATTCTCATCTGTTAGAAAAATACCCCTCCTCAAGAATTCATCCGATTAACCAGTTAACTTGCCGATTAATCCCTACTCATAGGGTCCCCGAGTAGCCGATTACCCGATAAATCGTCCGATTAATTGATTAAATGGCCGATTAACTTGCCGATTAGCCTATTAATCCCCTACTCACCGGCCAACCGAGCAGCTACCAGTTAACGATTTCCTCAACAATGAAAAATACTAAATGATCTTAGGTTGTTAGTGGATGTTGATTTACCATAAGTGAAGCCTAGCCTACCACGAGGTGAAGAATGGAAGAGTTTATGTTAATATTGTGTTATGTCTTATTTATATGTCTCGAGAGGACCCAATGTATATCCAATGGGTATGGATATCCATCGGATTTGGACATGGACACAATTTTTCACCCATGGATTTTTTCATGGGTGGGCAAAGACTGTCTTCATGGACATAGATATGGATTTGAAATTGTTCAACCCGATCCAAACCCGACCCATTGCCATCCTTAGAGTCTACAGTTGCAAGGCGTCATTAATGAACACACACACACACACACACACACACACACACACACATATATATATATATATATATATATGACAAGAATGCAATAATAGTCGTAATGTCATGCATTATTTATTCAAAAAATTGCGTTAAAGCAGAATGATATAGATAGTGCGATAAGCAAAGAGTAGGAGTGTGTCCCTTCCAAGGGCAAGCTGAGGAATAATATTAAATCGAATATTTCTCTTGTTACTGTAATCCACCTGTGAACTCCATGGTATGACGTAGCTGTCTGCCTCCTTGGTTGCTGCATCATGTGTTCGGTGATAGTGCTGCCGAACAGTGTTCCCAGAGATGAAGGTCCTGAAAAAAGGAAGATAACCAAACGGGAAGCCCCTAGTGCGGTTTAAGCCGCGTATTGGGGCGTGCCGCAGTTGTGCCCCCCTCCCTATCTGTGCCCATGGTATTTTTAATGCGTAATTATGTACGCGCGGCACGAGTTTCACCGTTGGGCTGGGATTGGGGTGGCCGCCGTATTGCTACGCGAGCTCAGATCGCGCCAGGTGGTCTATTTGCCGATTGCTCCGAGCGCGCTTAAAGGTGTCTGGGCTTTGAAGCGCCGAACTGGTTGATTGCCTTGAGAGGCTGCTTTGTGCTTCTGCTGCGAGGGCTGCGGTGTGCTCCTCTGTTCGGAGAGAGCGCTCTGTGTTTCCATTGACTGTAATAACTCCGCGAGGCCCTGGCATCTTGAGCTTGACGTATGCATAATGTGGTACCACATTGAATCTAGCAAATGCGGTTCGCCCGAGCAGCACGTGATAACCACTGCGGAACGGGACTATATCGAAGATTAACTCTTCGCTTCAGAAGTTATCCGGGGATCCGAAGACCACTTCCAGTGTAATTGAGCCTGTGCAATGGGCCTCTACACCTGGAATGATGCCTTTAAAGGTCGTTTTTGTGGGTTTGATCCTTGAGGGGTCTATACCCATTTTGCGCACTGTGTCCTGATAAAGCAGGTTCAGGCTACTGCCGCCATCCATAAGGACTCGAGTGAGGTGAAATCCGTCAATGATTGGGTCTAGGACCAGTGCGGCGAATCCGCCATGACGGATACTAGTGGGGTGGTCCCTGCGATCGAAGGTGATCGGGTAGGAGGACCAAGGGTTGAACTTTGGGGCGACTGGCTCCAACGCATATACGTCCCTGAGCACACGCTTCCGCTCCCTCTTGGGGATGTGGGTTGCGTATATCATGTTCACCGTCCGCACTTGCGGGGGAAACCTCTTCTGTCCTCCAGTGTGCAGCTGCCGGGGCTCCTCCTCGTCATCGCTATGCGGCCCCTTGTCCTTGTTTTCGACAATTAACTTGCCGGCCTGCTTGAACACCCAACAATCCCTGTTGGTGTGATTGGTTGGCTTGTCTGGGGTGCCGTGTATTTGACACGAGCGATCGAGTATACGGTCCAAGCTGGACGGACCCGGCGTACTTTGTTTGAATGCCTTTTTCCGCTGACCGGGTTTAGAGCCTTTGAATCCGGCATTGACTGTCGTATCCTTAGTATTTTCGCTATTAATGCGGCGCTTATGTTATTACTGCTATTGCCATCCTTGGTATCTGAGGTACCATGGTTCTTTGAGATGTTATTACTGCGAGCCAGCCAGCTGTCTTCTCCCGCACAAAAGCGGGTCATGAGCGTCGTGAGAGCTGCCATAGATTTCGGCTTTTTCCTGACCAAGGTGCCGGGCTAGCCACTCATCTCGGATGTTGTGTTTGAAAGCCTCTAAGGCCTCCGCATTCGGATAGTCGACGATTTGATTTTTCTTTGTAAGGAACCGAGTCTAGAATTGCCTGACCGACTCTTCTGGCTGGTGAATTATGTGGCTCAAGTCATCGGCGTCTGGTGGTCGCACATAAATGCCCTGAAAGTTGTCGAGGAATGCGGCTTCCAGATCTTCCCAACAGCTAATGGAGTCCGCTGGCAAGCTGTTAAGCCAATGCTGCGCTGGTCCTTTGAGCTTTAGTGGGAGGTATTTGATGGCGTGTAAGTCATCACCACGGGCCATGTGGATGTGGAGGAGGAAATCCTCAATCCATACTGCGGGATCTGTTGTGCCGTCGTATGATTCAATATTTAAAGGTTTGAAACCTTCTGGGAATTGATGTTCCATTACTTCGTCTGTGAAGCATAAGGGGTGTGCGGCGCCTCTGTATAGGGCTATATCGCGACCCAGCTCGAATGGGTCTTGCCTGTTGTGTTCGGCCCGGCCGGATTTGCTTTTACTGTATCCGGCGTGACGTTTATCGTCTCGCAGAGTGGTGCGCCGTCGTGATCCGTAGATCGATCTTGCATGCTTTGCTTTGTCCTCCAATATGTCTCGCGGGTCTGGCGTATCTCCCCATGCCTTTTTATTTGAATGGCGTCGGGGTGGAGGCTGAGCTTTTGGCTGGAATGCCTCTCTATCGTGGCCACGAGGTGGCCGATCAGCCGTATCATACTCTTCTTCCTCCAGTCGGGGTAGTAACCTACACTTTGGGTAATTCTTGGAGGGGCACTCGAGTTTATATTCCTCGGCCACGAGGACTTCAGTCCATCTATCAGCTAAAAGATCTTGATCGGTTTGAAGTTGCTGCTGCTTTTTCTTTAGACTATTTGCCATGGTCATAAGCCGGCGCTTGAAGCGCTCTTGTTCAACGGGATCCTCTGGGACGATGAATTCATCGTCGCCGAGGCTTGCCTCGTCTTCGGAGGGGGGATGTAATTGTCATCCTCCTCCTCTCCGTCTGCCGCTCTCTCAGGAGAGCTGGCTCCTTCATCCTCCTGCTCTAAATCTTGCTGGAGGGGATTGTTGTTGTCTTCGGCACTATCCGGAGTGTTATTATCTCCTGTGTCGGTATCACCACTTTTGCTTTGGCGGGACATAGAGCGGCGCCGCTGACGTTGGCGCTTGGGTTGCTTCTTGGAGGGGTCATCCTTCGCGATCTCGTCGCCATTGCCTTTGCTGGGTATATCCACCATGTATATGTCATATGACGAGGTGGCTTCCCAGTGCCCTATAGGCGCTGGTTCATGTTCGTCTCCTACATCGTCGTCCATACCGTCGATGTCTTCAGAGTCAAAGTCGAGCATGTCGGTTAAATCATTGATAGTGGCTACGAAGTGGGTGGTGAGTGGGTGTCAAATTTCTTCGTCGTCCGCATCCCAATCCTGTTGGCCATAGTCCGGCCAGGGCTCTCCTGACAAAGAGAGAGACCTTAGTGAATTCAGAATGTCGCCGAAGGGCGAGTGCTGAAAGATATCCGCGGCGGTGAATTCCATGATCGGCGCCCAATCGGATTCGATTGGCAGGGGCGCGGATGGTTCGGAGTCAGAAAATGAGTCCGGCACCTTGGAGTCACGGGCTGCGTAGAGGATTAGGCTGGTGTTTGGCTCGATCGCCGTTGAGACTGCAGCCCCTGAGGTGGTGTCTAGCCACCCGTCCTCGATTGACGCAGTTGGCTCCGAGCTAAGGGTCGGAGCTGATGCAGGCGCGGCCTCTGGGGTACTGTTCGGCGGCTGAGCTAGGTCATACCCATCGTGACAGTCCGGCGCGCCCGGCTATGGCTCGAATCCGTCGAAGATCAAGTCTCCATGGATGTCGGTCGTGTAGTTCAAACTTCCAAGTCTGACCTAATGGTCAGGGGCATAGCTTTCAATCTGCTCCAGATGGCCAAGCGAATTAGCCCGCAGTGCAAAGCCGTCGAATACGAAGATCTGTCCGGGGAGAAAAGTCTCACCCTGGACCGCATCGCTATCGATGATAGTAGGAGCCGTCAAGCCTAATGGCGACGACACAGAGGAACTCTCAATGAAAGCACCAATGTCGGTGTCAAAACCGGCGGATCTCGGGTAGGGGGTCCCGAACTGTGCGTCTAGGCCGGATGGTAACAGGAGGCAGGGACACGATGTTTTACCCAGGTTCGGGCCCTCTTGATGGAGGTAAAACCCTATGTCCTACTTGATTAATATTGATGATATGGGTAGTACAAGAGTTGATCTACCACGAGATCGGAGAGGCTAAACCCTAGAAGCTAGCCTATGGTATGATTGTATGTTATGGTTGTTGTCCTACGGACTAAAACCCTTCGGTTTATATAGACACCGGAGAGGGTTAGGGTTACACAAGGTCGGTTACAAAGGAGGAGATATCCATATCCGTATTGCCTAGCTTGCCTTCCATGCCAAGTAGAGTCCCATCCGGACACGAGACGAAGTCTTCAATCTTGTATCATCATAGTCTAAAGGTCCGGCCAATGGAGATAGTCCGGCTATCCGGAGACCCCCTAATCCAGGACTCCCTCAGTCATGCCAAATTTTGCTAAGTGTTTATTAATTTTGTTTTCATAATTAAGCATTTAGTTCTCGACGTTGACGATGCCTATCCCGCATCCTCGTCGTCGACTCGGCGGAGGACTCCTGGTTGAGCCGAGGGGCCATGTCCGGGACTGCGCTCCGCCAGGCTGGTACTGGGTTGTGCTACCTTCTGGTGAACGCAGCTTAGTTAGGAGCCAGCCCGTCGTCGACCCGGACCTTCTTTGGTGGCAGTCACGTGGGCCTGCATCGGTGGAGAGGCTTGAGTCTCCCGCGCAGGTGGTACAGCATCGTGTCATGGAGGAGAACGCGCACGTTCAGCGCTACTTGGTTGCATTGGCGAACGGCCAGTTCTCGAATACCTGGCAGATTATTTAGGGATCTCACCAGAGCTATGATCCGGTGATGGTTCCTTCTCTTTGGGTGTACACCGGGGCCCACTGAACCTAGAGGAGCTATTATTCGAGATGTATTAGTGATATTATATGATGATCTTTGCTACAAATTACTATATATGTATTCGATGATGGATTATTAATTACCTATTAGTTATTTGCTTATTGAATGCAAAAGATGAGTGCCGTTTGTGCTACAAACTACTATATATGTATTCATGATGGATTATATGATGATCTTTGCTACAAACTACTACAAACTACAAATTTAAGGTGTTTGAGTTGTTATATGATGATCTTTGCTACAAACTACCATATATGTATTCGATGATGGATTATTAATTACCTATTAGGAAATGTTTGGCGACGAAAGGGAATTCGCTATGTGCGAGTACTGCGAAGATAAGCGCGGTCTGTGCGACAGGCCTCACTTAGTAGAAGGTCGGCGCTTCAGCATGAAGCTCCAAGAGACCTTCGATGTTGAAATGGTACGCAACGATGACAAGTGTTTTTCGTTATTTTTTGCACGACTTCTCCGCTTCTTCAACGTGTAATTGCTGTCTTTTACAATTCGACTAGCTTATCCCATGCCATGCAAGACGGTATGTCTTGGAGAAGATGAGTTTTGAAGATCATGAAAGAATGGAGACAAAGATAATTCAACTAAGGACCCATCATGGTTATGATTTTGCTGTAAATCTATACAATTCTGTGAACTCATCCAATTTTGGCTACCTGAATTGGGAAGCCCTTTGCAAGGCATATGATTTTCATGAGGGTATGCTTCTCACCTTCGATCTTGATGATCCTGACATCAACGAAAATGATATGACCATTTGGGTCCTTGTTGACACACTTCCAGTTCTACCGATGTGTGAGTTTCTTAAACATATTTACTAAGTAATTTATATTGTTTATTTCAAAATATTTGACAGTTTATTTCCATTGACAGCTTATTTTCATTCTTCAAAAAATGTACAGAAAATGCTAGACAGAACCTACTACTACAATGATGAAGCACAATTAACTTATAAGGAGCAAGATGGTCTTATCGCATTTTTTACTGATATTGAGAATTACAATAGCTTTTATCAAACTCCTCCACATTATGGTCAATACGTGCCACTAGTGCATGTGTTGAACTACGGTAACATCAATGGAGATATCATGGTAAGATTTTCTACTATTACGACATCCGTGCATCTTTTCCATAAATTCTTCTAAAACTAAACTATATTGCTAACTACAAAGTTATTACTATGTTTTTGAATAGAAAATCCCGATGGATTGTGTGCCTCATCTAATGTTGACGAGAGGTCGCGTTAATGTTATGAGCTTACGGCCACCACAGCCAGGTCAGCCGCAGTATCCACATCACTCCTGTCCATACCGGATTTCGAAAAGTGAGGAAGCCATGATAATTGATGATTTCAAAAAATGTTTGAACCATCGTAGAGAGCTACTTGGAAGCAACATTGTGCGTAGGCCAAGACTTGGAGACAAGATGATCTCCGTTCTTTATTATGGAGAGTCAATTTTCCTTAATGCAGCGTCAATGCCTATCTTGTTTTATGATATTTTACCTAAGAGAGGGTAGAGTAGGTAATATGTGAGGAGTAGGTCATAGCTAGAATGTGTTATTATGTGCTACAATGTGTTAGAGTTGATGATGAGGAGGAGGAGTTGTGATTATGACTAGTGACCAACTTGTTATATGATGTCTCATTGACGAACATTGTTTGATGGTGATGACAAGTGGTAATGAATATGCTATTTAAACATAATAGTTCATGATGAGTTGTTATTGTATAAAAGATATATCTGTTTAAACATGTACAGTGTCAAAATGCTAAAAAACATAAAAGTTAGCAGTAGCGCTGGCCTAAAAACGCGCTACTAGTAATTGAACTTACCAGTAGCGCTGGCCTAAAAACGCGCTACTAGTAGTTGAACTTACAAGTAGCGCTGGCCTAAAAACACGCTACTGCTACAAAATAGTTGTAGCGTCGTAGCAGTAGCGCTGGTGCCAGCGCTACCGGTAGCAC
Source organism: Triticum dicoccoides (assembly GCF_002162155.2). Taxonomy (NCBI): domain Eukaryota; kingdom Viridiplantae; phylum Streptophyta; class Magnoliopsida; order Poales; family Poaceae; genus Triticum; species Triticum dicoccoides. The sequence goes on from NC_041392.1 coordinate 96,616,713, forward strand.
AAAAACCGGCGCTACTGGTAAGCATTTTCCGGTAAGCATTTTCCTAGTAGTGACAAGGGGTTGCTCAATGGGTAGGATAAAACCAACACCCATTCTTCTTATGGCTTGGGGAGGAATTTCATCACCTACATCACAAGTACCACTTTGCTCCACTTGGGAGCCGTTATTCTCATCAAACTCCACGTTACACGTCTCCTTAATAAGTCCCGTGGACTTATTGAGCACACGGTAAGCATGAGAGTTTGTAGCATAACCAACAAATATGCCCTCATGAGCTCTAGCCTCAAATTTAGACAAACGAACACCTTTCTTGAGAATGAAACACTTACACCCGAACACCAGGAAGTACTTGGGGTTGGGCTTGTTACTGGTGAGTATCTCATATGGAGTCTTGTTCAAGCCTTTGCGGATGTAGAGCCGATTGGATGCATGACACGCGGTGTTGATGGCTTCGGCCCAAAAGTTGTATGGAGACTTGAAGTCCACCATCATGGTTCTTGCCGCATCCATCAACCTCCGGCTCTTTTTCTCTGCTACACCATTTTGTTGAGGGGTCTAAGGTGTGGAATATTGATGTTTGATCCCCTCATCACTAAGAAACTCATCCAAGGTGTAGTTCTTGAACTCAGTGCCGTTGTCACTTCTTTTTGTCAAGATCTTTGCATTGTGTTGACGTTGAGCTTCATTTGCAAAGTCAATGATGGTTTGTTGGGTCTCACTCTTCCTCTTGAAGAAGTACACCCAAGTGTATCTTGAATAGTCATCCACAATCACCAAGCAATACTTTCTACCACCAAGACTATCAAAGGATGGAGGCCCAAAGAGATCCAAGTGAAGGAGCTCCAAAGGCCTCTTTGAGTAAATGATAGTCGTGGGAGGGTGAGCCTTCTCATGAAGATTTCCTTGAATGCAAGCACTGCAAGCACAACCTTTGGCAAAACTAACATTTGTTAGTCCACGGACATGGTCCCCCTTCAGAAGACTTTGCAAAGATCTCATATTGACATGGGCTAAACGGCGATGCCAAAGCCAATTAGACATGTCGCGGTCTTAGTGGGTCGCTCCAAAAAGTTAATCACATAGAGACCGTTCTCGACATGCCCAACAAAGGCTACTTTAAGAGTCTTGCTCCACAAGAGGGCCACGGTATCAATATCAAAGAAAGTAGCAAAGCCCATGATTGCAAGTTGACGAACAGAAAGTAAATTTTATGCAAGGGACTCAACAAGCATGACCTTCTCGATCGTGAAATCATGAGAAATGACAACCTTGCCAAGCCCCAATACCTTAGAGGACGAGGTATCACCCCACTCGACGTTGGTGGGCATAGATGGAATCTTTTGCACATCCACCACCAAGTCCTTGCTTCCGGTCATATGATTAGTGGCTCCACTATCAAGCAACCATGATCCCCCACCAGAAGCAAACACCTACAAGAGATCAATGCTTGGTTTTAGGTACCCATTTTGTAATGGGTCCTTTGATGTTAGTGACAAGGGTCTTAGGAACCCAAATAGACCATTTGATGTACTCATAAGAAGAACCAACAAATTTAGCATAGACATGCCCATCACTAGCACGGCATAACACATAGGAAGGGTTAAAATCGCCGGCGTTTATGGAAGGAGTGGCATTTCCCTTCTTGACACCACCACCCTTCACATTGTTCTTCTTCTTCTTAGAGGCACCCTCTCCCTCTTTGACAAAAGTTTGCACGAGAGGAGGAGGTTGTTTGGCCTTGTCATTCTTCTTCTTGTTCTTAGACTTGGGTGCAAACCCAATCCCTTCCTTGGCCACAACTTCCTTTTGATTGCTCAAAAGGTCGTTGAGATTCTTCTCGCCTTGTATGCATGACACAAGGCCTTTCTCAAGTTTCTCCTTCAACTTTGCATTCTCCTCAACAAGATGCACATGCTCACAGAAAGCGTTAGTAGCATTTGCATTATCAACTAAAACCATATGAGGAAAAGTGGCTTTCTCCTTGGTTAGCTTCACTTGGAGTTGATCATAAGACTCTTTGAGGCTAGCATGAGCATCCTTCAAGACCTTGTGAGCCTTGCCAAGTAAGTCAAACTCTTTGAGTCTAGCAAGATCAACCCCAAGCTTTGCCTTCTCGGAGTTTAGCGCACGAGATACATGATACGTCCATTTTGCATCATGCTTTTATATCGATATTTATTGCATTATGGGCTACTATTACACATTATGTCACAATACTTATGCCTATTCTCTCTTATTTTACAAGGTTTACATGAAGAGGGAGAATGCCGGCAGCTGGGATTCTGGGCTGGAAAAGGAGCAAATATTAGAGACCTATTCTGCACAGCTCCAAAAGTCCTGAAACTTCACGGAAGACGTTTTCAGAATATATAAAAAATACTCAGCGGAAGAGATTCACTAGGGGGCCACACACTGCCCATGAGGGTGGGGGCGCGCCCCCTACCTCGTGGGCCCCCTGGTGACACTCCGGTGGCCATCTTCTGCTATACGAAGTCTTTCGATGGGAAAAAAATCAGAAACCATCTTCTCGGATGAAACTCCGCCGCCACGAGGCGGAACCTGGGCGGAACCAATCTAGGGCTCTGGCGGAGCTGTTCTACCGGGGAAACTTCCCTCCCGGAGGGGGAAATCATCACCATCGTCATCACCAACGCTCCTCTCATCGGGAGAGGGCAATCTCCATCAACATCTTCATTAGCACCATCTCCTCTCAAAACCCTAGTTCATCTCTTGTATCCAATTCTTGTCTCCAAGTCCGGGATTGGTGCTAGTAGGTTGCTAGTAGTGTTAATTACTCCTTGTAGTTGATGCTAGTTGGTTTAATTGGTGGAAGATCATATGTTCAGATCCTATATGCATATTAATACCCCTCTGGTTATGAACATGTTTATGCTTTGTGAGTAGTTACGTTTGTTCCTGAGGACATGGGAGAAGTCTTGCTATTAGTAGTCATGTGAATTTGGTATTCGTTCGATATTTTGATGAGATATATGTTGTCCCTCCTCTAGTGGTGTTATGTGAATGTCGACTACATGACACTCACCATTATTTGGGCCTAGAGGAAGGCATTGGGAAGTAATAAGTAGATGATGGGTTGCTAGAGTGACAGAAGCTTAAACCCTAGTTTATGTGTTGCTTCATAAGGGGCTGATTTGGATCCATATGTTTCATGCTATGATTAGGTTTACCTTAATACTTTTGTTGTAGTTGCGGATGCTTGCAATAGAGGTTAATCATAAGTGGGATGCTTGTCCAAGTAAGGACAGTACCCAAGCACCGGTCCACCCACATACCAAATTATCAAAGTACCGAACGCGAATCATATGAGCGTGATGAAAACTAGCTTGATGATATTCCCATGTGTCCTCGGGAGCGCTTTTCTCTATATAAGAGTTTGTCCAGGCTTGTCCTTTGCTACAAAAAGGATTGGGCCACTTTGCTGCACTTTATTTACTTTTGTTACTTGTTGCTCGTTACAAATTATCCTATCACAAAACTATCTGTTACCACTTGTTTCAGTACTTGCAGAGAATACCTTGCTGGAAACCGCTTATCATTTCCTTCTGCTCCTCGTTGAGTTCGACACTCTTACTTATCGAAAGGACTACGATAGATCCCCTATACTTGTGGGTCATCAAGACTCTTTTTTGGCGCCGTTGCCAGGGAGTGAAGCGCCTTTGGTAGGTGGAATTTGGTACGGAAAAATTTATATAGTGTGCTGAAATTTACTGTCACTTGTTACTATGGAAAGTAATCCTCTGAGGGGCTTGTTTGGGGCATCTTCACCCCGACCAGTAGAGCAAAGAGTTGCTCCTCAACCTACTGAACCTACTGAAAATGAAAATGTCTTCTTTGCAATTCCTTCGGGTATGATAGAGAAACTGCTAGCTAATTCTTTTTTAGGAGATGGAACAAAACATCCTGATGAGCATCTAATATATGTGGATGAAGTTTATGGATTATTTAAGCTTGCAGGTGTACCCGGAGATGTTGTTAAGAAGAAGGTCTTCCCTTTATCTTTGAAGGAAGATGCATTGACATGGTATAGGCTATGTGATGATATGGGGTCTTGGAATTACAAATGATTGAAATTAGAATTTCATCAGAATTTTTATCCTATGCATCTTGTTCATCGTGATCGCAATTATATATATATATATATTGGCCTTGCGAAGGAGAAAGCATCGCTCAAGCTTGGGGGAGGCTTAAATCAATGTTATATTCATGCCCTAATCATGAGCTCTCAAGAGAAATGATTATTCAAAAAAATTATGCTTGGCTTTTTGATAGCAATCGCACCATGCTTGATACTTCTTGTGCTGGCTCTTTTATGATGAAGACTATTGAATTCAAATGGGATTTATTGGAAAGAATTAAACGCAACTCTGAAGATTGGAACCTCGACAAAGGTAAGGAGTCAGGTATGACACCTAGTTTTGATTGTGTTAAATCTTTTATGGATACCGATGTTTTCCATAAATTTAGCACTAAATATGGACTTGACTCTAAGTAGTAGCTTATTTCTATGAATCTTTTGCTACTTATGTTGATCTCCCCAAGGAAAGTGGTTTAAATATCATCCTCCCATAGAAGTAAAAGTAGCTGCACCTATTAAAGTTGAAGAAAAGATTGTCACTTATAATGATCCTATTGTTCCTACTTCTTATGTTAAGAAACCACCTTTTCCTGTTAGGATAAAGGATCATGATAAAGCTTCAACTATGGTTCGTAAAAGCAATATTAAAACTTATACACCTCATGAGCAAATTTAAGTTGAACCTGATATTGCTATTGTTAAAGATCTCTTGTCTGATAATATTGATGGGCATTTTATTCATTTCCTTGATGAGACTGCTAGAATTGCTAAACCTTGTGCTAAAGATAAAAACAGACCTGTGGTAGGCATGCTTGTTATATCTGTTAAAATAGGAGATCATTGTTATCATGGATTATGTGACATGAGTGCTAGTGCTAGTGCAATACCTTATTCCTTATACAAAGAAATTATGCATGATATTGCACCTACTGAGATAGAAGATATTGATGTCACAATTAAACTTGCCAATAGAGATACTATTTCACCAATGGGAATTGTTAGATATGTTGAAGTCTTGTGTGGGAAAACTAAATATCCTGCTGATTTTCTTGTTCTTGGTTCCCCACAAGATAGCTTTTGTCCCATTATATTTGGTAGACCCTTCCTGAACATTGTTAATGCTACCATAGATTGCAAAAGGGATGTTGTTACTATCGGTTTAGACGATATGACTCATGAATTTAATTCCTCCAAATTTAGTAGACAACACCGTGAAGAAGAATTACCTAGTAAGGATGAAATTATTGGTCTTGCTTCTATTGCCGTACCTCCTAGTGATCCTTTAGAACAATATTTGCTAGACCATGAAACTGATATGTTTATGAATGAAAGAAGGGAAATAGATGAAGTATTCTTTAAACAGGAACCTATTCTGAAACACAATTTGCCTGTTGAAATCTTAGGGGATCCTCCTCCACCCAAGGGTGATCCTGTGTTTGAGCTTAAACCATTGCCTGATACTCTTAAATATGCTTATCTTGATGAGAAAAAGATATATCATGTTATTATTAGTGCTAACCTTTCAGAGCATGAGGAAGAGAGATTATTGAAAACTCTGAAGAAGCACCGTGCTGCTATTGGGTATACTTTTGATGATCTTAAGGGCATTAGTCCCACTCTTTGTCAACATAAAATTAATTTGGAAGAAGATGCTAAACCAGTTCGTGATCATCAACGACGGCTGAATCCTAAAATGAAAGAAGTGGTAAGAAAGGAAATACTAAAGCTCCTTGAGGCAGGTATAATCTATCCCGTTGCTGATAGTCAGTGGGTAAGTCATGTTCATTGTGTCCCTAAGAAGGGAGGTATTACTGTCGTTCCTAATGATAAAGATGAATTGATTCCTCAAAGAATTATTACAGGTTATAGGATGGTAATTGATTTCCGCAAATTAAATAAGGCAACTAAAAAGGATCATTACCCCTTACCTTTTATCGATCAAATGCTAGAAAGATTATCCAAACATACACATTTTTGCTTTCTAGATGGTTATTCTGGTTTCTCTCAAATACCTGTGTCAGCCAAAGATCAATCAAAGACTACTTTTACTTGCCCTTTTGGTACTTTTGCTTATAGACGTATGCCTTTTGGTCTATGTAATGCACCTGCTACCTTTCAAAGATGCATGATGGCTATATTCTCTAACTTTTGTGAAAAGATTTGTGAGGTTTTCATCGATGATTTCTCCGTCTATGGATCTTTTTTTGATGATTGCTTGAGCAACCTTGATCGAGTTTTGTAGAGATGTGAAGAAACTAATCTTGTCTTGAATTGGGAAAAGTGTCACTTTATGGTTAATGAAGGTATTGTCTTGGGGCACAAAGTTCCTGAAAGAGGTATTGAGGTTGATAACGCCAAGGTTGATGCTATTGAGAAGATGCCATGTCCCAAGGACATCAAAGGTATAAGAAGTTTCCTTTGTCATGCCGGATTTTATAGGAGGTTCATTAAGGACTTCTCAAAAATTTCTCGGCCTCTGACTAATTTATTACAAAAAGATATACCATTTGTCTTTGATGATGATTGTGTAGAAGCATTTGAAATACTTAAGAAAGCATTGATCTCTGCACCTATTGTTTAGCCACCTGATTGGAATTTACCCTTTGAAATTATGTGTGATGCTAGTGATTATGCTATAGGTGCTGTTCTAGGGCAAAGAGTTGATAAGAAATTAAATGTTATTCAATATGCTAGTAAAACCCTAGACAATGCTCAAACAAATTATGCTACTACTAAAAAAGAATTATTAGCAGTTGTATTTGCTTGTGATAAGTTCAGACCTTATATTGTTGATTCTAAAGTAACTATTCACACTAATCATGCTACTATTAAATATCTTATGGAAAAGAAAGATGCTAAACCTAGACTTATTAGATGGGTTCTCTTGCTACAACAATTTGACTTACAAATCGTTGATAGAAAGGGAGCTGAGAACCCCGTTGCATGCAACTTGTCTAGGTTAGAAAATGTGCTTGATGACCCACTTCCTATTGATGATAGCTTTCTTGATGAGCAATTAAATGTCATAAATACTTCTCATACTGCTCCATGGTATGCTGATTATGCTAACTACATTGTTGCTAAGTTTATACCACCTAGTTTCACATACCAGCAAAAGAAAAAGTTCTTCTATGATTTGAGGCATTACTTTTGGGATGACCCACATCTTTATAAAGAAGGAGTAGATGGTGTTATTAGATGTTGTGTACCTGAGCATGAACAGGAACAGATCCTATGCAAGTGTCACTCCGAAGCTTATGGAGGACACCATGCTGGAGATAGAACTACACATAAGGTATTGCAATCTAGTTTTTATTGGCCTACTCTCTTCAAGGATGCCCGTAAGTCTGTCTTATCTTGTGATGAATGTCAAAGAATTGGTAATATTAGTAGACGTCAAGAAATGCATATGAATTATTCACTCGTTATTGAACCATTTGATGTTTGGGGCTTTGACTATATAGGACCTTTTCCTTCCTCTAATGGATATACACATTTTAGTTGCTGTTGATTACGTTACTAAGTGGGTAGAAGCTATTCCAACTAGTAGTGTTGATCATAACACTTCTATTAAAATGCTTAAAGAAGTTATTTTTCCAAGATTTGGAGTCCCTAGATATTTAATGAGTGATGGTGGTTCACATTTTATTCAAGGTGCTTTCCGTAAAATGCTTGCTAAATATGATGTTAACCATAGAATTGCATCTCCTTATCATCCTCACTCTAGTGGTCAAGTAGAATTGAGTAATAGAGAGCTCAAATTAATTTTGCAAAAGACTGTTAATAGATATAGAAAAAATTGGTCCAAGAAACTTGATGATGCATTATGGGCCTATAGAACTGCATATAAAAATCCTATGGGTATGTCTCCGTATAAAATGGTTTATGGAAAAGCATGTCACTTACCTCTCGAACTAGAACACAAGGCATATTGGGCCATTAAAGAACTCAATTATGATTTCAAACTTGCCGGTGAGAATTGGTTATTTGATATTAGCTCACTTGATGAATGGAGAACCCAAGCCTATTAAAATGCCAAGTTGTTTAAAGAAAAACTTAAAAGATGGCATGACAAAAGGACACAAAAGCGTGAGTTTAATGTAGGTGATTATGTATTGCTATACAACTCTCGTTTAAGATTTTTTTGCAGGAAAACTTCTCTCTAAATGGGAAGCTCCTTACGTTATTGAAGAGGTCTACCGTTCCGGTGCCATAAAAATCAACAACTTTGAAGGCACAAATCCGAAGGTGGTGAACGGTAAAAGGATCAAACATTATATCTCAGGTAATCCCATAAATGTCGAAATCAATATTATTGAAACGTAACCCTGGAGGAATACATAAGGGACACTTTCCGGGACGTTTCAGACTCCGAAAAGGAATAGGTATGTGGTACGGTAAGTAAACCGACTCCAAAACAGTTTTTAAGGCAATATTTCTCTATTTTGGAATATTTAGAAAAATAGAAAAATAAGAAGCGGTCCGGGAAGGACACGAGGGCTCCACGAGGGTGGAGGGCGCGCCCTGCCCCCATGAGCGCACCCCCTACCTCGTGGGCACCTCGTGTGCTCTCCAGACTCTGTTTTCGTACACGACACGTATTTTGGTCGGTAAAAATTCATTATATAATCTCCCGGGGGTTTTGACTCCCGTATCACGCAAATATCTCTTGTCTTTGTTTTGAGTTGTCCTGCTGCAGACAGAGCAACATGTCGTTCCAGGATTCGGAAGGAGAAAGCTATGTGGCTGATTACCTTGCAGATCCTGAGGTCTATGGGGATGTGGAGCATTGCGGTTGGACTATGGAAGAAGAAGAGGACTATGAACCCAAGCGAAAGGAGGATACGATCTAATATGAAGATGAAGTCCCGTTACCTCAACCTGGGGACATGCATGTGGAGTTCAAAAAGTCAAGCCTCCCGGATAGGGTAAAGAAACCTAAGATCGAGTTTATCCCTTTTCGCCTCTTGCAGGAAAACAAGCAGGAACTATGCAAAAAGATATTGAGCCTGGAGCAGGAGATCGAGGACCTAAGGGACCAAAATTCTGTCCTCAAACGCAAATTAAGGAAGAAGCCTACGCCATCAACAAAACCATCACCGTCTCCACCAACAAAGAAGAATTGTGTATCTGGTATGGGCACTCCCCTTGGCAACTGCCAAGCTTGGGGGAGTGCCCCGCTATCATATCACCATCACTTTTATCTTTACCGTTTTCCTTAGTTCGATCCTTTTGGTAATATCTTGATCTAGTAGAATAAAAGTTCTTAGTATGATCAAGTCGTAAGTTTTGCTTTATAATCCTTCTATGTAATCGAGTCTGTGAGCTATATAATAAAGATTAGTGTTGAGTCAAGGGCTTGATTATTTTGCCATGATCCTAAGGGAATAAAAGAAAAGAGAAAGAAATAAAAAGAAACAAAGAGATCATGTAAATCTTATGGAGAGTAATGAGCTCACATAGAAAAAGTATGATGAATAAAAGTTGTTGAGAGTTGACAAGCATAGGTTTGGTCATCGTTGCAATTAATAGGAAGTAATAAAGAAAGAGAGGTCTACACATATAGATATACTATCTTGGACATCCTTTATGATTGTGAGCACTCATTAAAATATGACATGCTAAAGAGTTGACGTTGGACAAGGAAGACAACATAATGGGTTATGTTTTCTTACATCTGAGATAAATTATATTGTCATGGATCATCCAACATGGTTGAGCTTGCCTTTTCCCTCTCATACTAGCCAAATTCATCGCCCCAAGTAGAGATACTACTTGTGCTTCCAAATACCCTTAAACCAGTTTTGCCATGAGAGTCCACCATACCTACATATGGATTGAGTAAGATCCTCCAAGTAAGTTGTCATCGGTGCAAGCAATAAAAATTGCTCTCTAAATATGTATGACTTATCAGTGTGGGAGAAATAAGCTTTATACGATCGTGTGATACGGAAGAAATAAAAGCAACAGACTGCATAATAAAGGTCCATATCACAAGTGGCAATATAAAGTGACGTTCTTTTGCATTAAGATTTTGTGCATCCAACCATAAAAGTGCATGACAACCTCTGCTTCCCTCTGCGAAGGGCTTATCTTTTACTTTTATCTCCCACATTGCATAAGAGTCATGTTGATCTTCACCCTTCCTTTTTACATTTTATCCTTTGGCAAGCACACTATGTTGGAAAGATCCTAGTATATATGGCTAATTGGATGTGAGTTTTCATGAACTATTATTGTTGACATTACCCTTGAGGTAAAACGTTGGGAGGCAAAACTATAAGCCCCTATCTTTCTCTGTGTTCGATTAAAACTCCATACCCATAAGTATTGCGTGAGTGTCAGCAACTGTGAAAGACTATATGATAGTTGAGTATGTGGACTTGCTGAAAAGCTCTTATACATTGACTCTTTCCTATGTTATGATAAATTGCAATTGCTCCAATGACTGAGATTGTAGTTTGTTAGTTTTCAATGAAGTTTACGATTCATACTTGAAATTGTGATTGAATTATTACTCTAGCATAATAAATCATATGACAAGAATTATATAAGTTGTTGTTCTAAGAATAATCATGATGCCCTCATGTCCGTATTTTATTTTTATCGACACCTCTATCTCTAAACATTTGGACATATTTTTTGATTTTGGCTTTTCGCTTGAGGACAAGCGAGGTCCAAGCTTGGGGGAGTTGATACGTCCATTTTGCATCATGCTTTTATATCGATATTTATTGCATTATGGGCTATTATTACACATTATGTCACAATACTTATGCCTATTCTCTCTTATTTTACAAGGTTTACATGAAGAGGGAGAATGCCGGCAGCTGGGATTCTGGGCTGGAAAAGGAGCAAATATTAGAGACCTATTCTGCATAGCTCCAAAAGTCCTGAAACTTCACGGAAGACGTTTTCAGAATATACAAAAAATACTCAGCGGAAGAGATTCACTAGGGGGGCCACACCCTGCCCACGAGGGTGGGGGCGCGCCCTACCCCCCTGGGCGCGCCCCCTACCTCGTGGGCCCCCTGATGGCCCTCCGGTGGCCATCTTCTGCTATATGAAGTCTTTCGATGGGAAAAAAATCAGAAGCCATCTTCTCGGACGAAACTCCGTCGCCACGAGGTGGAACCTTGGCGGAACCAATCTAGGGATCTGGCGGAGCTGTTCTATCGGGGAAACTTCCCTCTCGGAGGGGGAAATCACTGCCATCGTCATCACCAACTCTCCTCTCATCGGGAGAGGGCAATCTCCATCAACATCGTCATCAGCACCATCTCCTCTCAAAACACTAGTTCATCTCTTGTATCCAATTCTTGTCTCCAAGTCCGGGATTGGTGCTAGTAGGTTGCTAGTAGTGTTAATTACTCCTTGTACTTGATGCTAGTTGGTTTAATTGGTGGAAGATCATATGTTCAGATCCTATATGCATATTAATACCCCTCTGATTACGAACATGTTTATGCTTTGTGAGTAGTTACGTTTGTTCCTGAGGACATGGGAGGAGTCTTGCTATTAGTAGTCATGTGAATTTGGTATTCATTCGATATTTTGATGAGATGTGTGTTGTCCCTCCTCTAGTGGTGTTATGTGAACGTTGACTACATGACACTTCGCCATTATTTGGGCCTATAGGAAGGCATTGGGAAGTAATAAGTAGATGATGGGTTGCTAGAGTGACAGAAGCTTAAACCCTAGTTTATGTGTTGCTTCGTAAGGGGCTGATTTGGATCCATATGTTTCATGCTATGGTTAGGTTTACCTTAATACTTTTGTTGTAGTTGCAGATGCTTGCAATAGAGGTTAATCATAAGTGGGATGCTTGTCCAAGTAAGGACAGTACCCAAGCACCGGTCCACCCACATACCAAATTATTAAAGTACCGAACGCGAACCATATGAGCGTGATGAAAGCTAGCTTGATGATATTCACATGTGTCCTCGGGAGCGCTTTTCTCTATATAAGAGTTTGTCCAGGCTTGTCCTTTGCTACAAAAAGGATTGGGCCACTTTGCTGCACTTTATTTACTTTTGTTACTTGTTTCTAGTTACAAATTATCCTATCACAAAACTATCTGTTACCACTTGTTTCAGTACTTGCAGAGAATACCTTGCTGGAAACCGCTTATCATTTCCTTCTGCTCCTCATTGGGTTCGACACTTTTAATTATCGAAAGGACTACGATAGATCCCCTATACTTGTGGGTCATCAATACAACGAGAGCATGATCAAAATATTTCTTTAGTTTAGCATGGTCATGCGTTGTACAACTCCTCAAGAGCCAAAAGATGACCACGCTCTTCCTCAAGAGCATTAGAGAGATCCGAAATATCATCGGCATAGTCATGACTATGCCCCTCCATCTTGGAGATGGTATCTTTGTGAGCCTCGGTCATGTCATTGGCTTCACCAAGTTGTTACAAGAGAGCAACGAAGTGCTTCTTTGATTTACCCTTGAGCTTACTCATAAAGGATTCAAATTCATTTTCCTCCTCATTATGCCCCTCATGTTCATCAATGCAACCCGTCAAGGAATGATTAGTAATGATGGTAGTTTTGATGTTGGGTGTTACCTTGTTGGTGGCTTTGGCCATGAGGCACTTGGCGGTGATGTTCTCATTGGGTGAGTCGAAGAGAGACACCCGTGGAGTTGTTGCAATGGCAACGGAGGCCATGGCAACCGACTCACTGTCTTCATCATCATCGTCCTCATTGTACTCTTCTTGTGCCACCATCATATTGGGAGGGATCTTCTTGGTGAAGTTGCTCTTGTTGGGGAAAGATTTGGCCTTGTCTTTTTGGATGAGCTTGCCATCATTAACTTCCCTCTTCTCATATGGGCATTCCGCAACAAAGCGACTCACATTGCCACAATTGTAGCATGTCCTCACACGAGGCTTGCCCTTTTCTCCACTTGAGTTGTTCTTGTTGAAGTTGGACCTCGTGTTCTTCTTGTTCCAAAATTGCCTTGAAGCTAGAGCCATGTGCTCATGATAAGCATATTTTGTATCCTCGGGATTGCTCTCCTCTTCTTCCTCTTCGTCCTCTTCTTCCACACTAACCTTGGCCTTCAAGGCAAGGTTGGTCTTCTTTGCTCTTTGAGAGCGTAACACCGCATTGTCGGTGGTCTTGTCCAAGATACTCATAGCCACAAACTCATCCAACACCTCACTTGAGGATAATGTGTGGAAGACCGGTCGTTGATGAATGACGGAGGACATGGCCTTGTGGTAAGGCATCATGGCCTTGAGGAATTTGTGCTTGATCCAATTTTCATTCGTATCCTTGCTCCCCTGATCTCGGAGTGAGACCGCGAGAGTAGTTAATCTCCGATAAAGCTCACGAGGTTCTTCATCTTCTTTCATTGCGAACTCATCGACTTCATCTTGCACCACTTCATAGTTGGAGCGTCGAATGCTTGCGCTTCCCCTGTAGAGGGAAACAACATGGTGCCATGCATCCTTGGCCACGATGAAGGGCCGGAGATGAGCGAGATCTTCGGGTGGAATTGCATCTTGGATGGTGAAGAGAGCATTATCATTGAATTGGTTATCCGCAGCTTCTCTAGGGGTGAAGTTGCTTCGGTCATGCGGATAAAAACCTTCTTCAATGATTCTCCAAAGGTTTGTATTAACATGGTTCAAATGACGCTTAAAGCGATAAACCCAAGAATCAAAGTCCTCATTTTCCAGAATATCAGGGGAAGGACCGGCATGATTCAAATGAGTGGAAGGAATCGGTCCACCATAAGTAAGTGGAGGTTCCACATGGGCAAAGATGCCATTGCCAATTTTTCCACTAGAAGAAGGAGCCTTTTCACTAGTAGCTTCCCCCTTGTCGGAGTTAGCATCCATCACCTTGTTAGTGGGATCACCCACTTTTATAGGTGCGGTGGATAGTTTAAGCCCTTCTAAGAATTTATTAAACATGCTTTCAACCTCGGTCGTCATGGAGGTTTTCAATGTGTCCAAAGCCGCATTGAATTCCTCACGAGAGATCGCGGTTCCCCCATCAGCCGTAGACGAGAATGGATTCGCACCGGAGTGCTCCTCCTCACCGTCTACAGTGTCAACCATACTCTTCGGACGGTAAAGTACTTAATAAAGAGATGAGGCTCTCATACCAATTGAAAGGATCGATATAGTTGACTAGAGGGGGGTGAATAGGCAACTAACAATTTTTAGATTTTCTTCACCAATTTAAACTTTGAATCAAAGTAGGTTGTCCAGATATGCAACTAGGTGAGCAAACTATATGATGCAACAACAACAAGTGCACAAGCAAGCAAGGGATATGATACAGATAAGCTTGCACAAGTAAAGGTGCGAGATAACCAAGAGTGGAGCCGATGAAGATGAGGATGTGTTGCCGAAGTTCCTTCCTTTTGAGGGGAAGTACGTCTCCGTTGGAGCGGTGTGGAGGCACAATGCTCCCCAAGAAGCTACTAGGGCCACCGTATTCTCCTCACACCCTCACACAATGTGAGGTGTCGTGATTCCACTATTGGCGCCCTTGAAGGCGGCAACCGGACCTTTACAAACAAGGTTGGGGCTCTCTCCACAACTTAATTGGAGGCTCCCAATGAAACCACAGAGCTTCACCATAATGGAATATGGCTCTGAGGTGACCTCAACCATCTAGGGTGCTCAAACACCCAAGAGTAACAAGATCCGCAAGGGATTAGTGGGGGGAATCAAATTTCTCTTGGTGGAAGAGTAGATCTGGGCCTTCTCAAATAATCCCTAGAAAATCAACAAGTTTGATTGGCTAGGGAGAGAGATCGGGCGAAAATAAGCATGTGGAGCAACAATGGAGTTTTGGGGGAGAAGAGGTAAGTCTTCTTGGAGAAGAAGACCCCTTTATATAGTGGGGGGACACATCCAACCGTGATGGAGCCCGCAGCCCGCATCTGGTGGTACTACCGTTGCCAGAGCGGTACTACCGCTGCCATAGCGGTACTACCATTGTGGCAAGCAGGCATAGGGCAACCAGGGCAGAGGGAGAAGATGTACACGCACTAGGGCGGTACTACCGCTAATATAAGCGGTACTGCCGCTCCCTACAGCCGCTGGAAAACAAAGGAGGGCAACAAGTTGAGTGGCAGTTGGAGCAGACGTAGGAGCGGTACTACTGCTAATATAAGCGGTACTACCACGCCCTACTACCGCTCCCCCGCGTGGTCCTTTACGGAAACCCGACACGAAAAAATTGAGATCACAGCAGGGCAGTAGTACCAGCGGCACAAACAAGCGGTACTACTGCCCTTACCATGGTACTATCGCTTGGCACTCAACACCCCTTGTTTTGCACAGCTCGGATACTCCAAAGAAGCAGGAAGAAGGCGAGGGTGCAAGGAGAGTGTGTACGTGATGATTCCACACGTACTCTTCCGAAACGGATCCCCTCTTGATAGCACGGTTATCCCTATGACTCAATACCACCGAAAAGAAACGAGGCAAAATAATCCATCTGAAGTGAAGTCCTCGAGGGGGAAACAATTGCATAGTGCCCTTATATTAGATAACCTGAAAAGCTTAATGCACACGATTAGTCTGCAGGAGTATTTTCATCAATCACCAAAACAAACCAGGGAAAATTATGCCCTAACAAAAGGCCTCTTCTAAAACTAGACACACCACTACTACAGGCTACTCCCAGAGGGAGTACATATTAGTAGTAGTGCCTTGACGCAGTAGTAATGTTACACGAACTTTGACCCCCTTGTCGATGTCAAAACCGGCAGATCTCGGGTTGGGGTCCCGAACTGTGCATCTAAGGTCGATGGTAACATGAGATAGGGGACATGATGTTTACCCAGGTTCGGGCCCTCTCTATGGAGGTAATACCCTACGTCCTGCTTGATTGATATTGATGAATACGAGTATTACAAGAATTGATCTACCTTGAGATCGTAATGGCTAAACCCTAGAAGTCTAGCCTGTATGACTATGATAATGAATATATCCTTTCTGAACTAAGTCCTCCGGTTTATATAAGCACCGGGAGGATCTAGGGTTACACAAGGTCGGTTACAAAGAAAGGAATCTACATATCCGGTCGCCAAGCTTGCCTTCCACGCCAAGGAGAGTCCCATCCGGACACGGGTGCAGCATTTGGTCTTCATATCTTCACAACCCATCAGTCCGGCCCATGGCTATCAGGCCGGACGCCCGAGGACCCCTTATTCCAGGACTCCCTCAGTATCCCATGAACCTGGCTTCAATGACAAAGTATTCGACACGTAGATCTGTCTTCGGCACTGCAAGGCGGGTTCCTCCTTCCGAACTGTACCTGAAATAGTCTTCGGACGTATCGATGTGTCCGGATCTGTAACACACACACCCCACACAACCGTAGAGATAATACAATATTTCACGAATCCAATCTGCTGACAACTTTTGGTAACATGACATCACGTCCGTCCGGTCATAATTTCGAACCGTTTTCGTCTGTCACTCCACGTTTCGAGGCGCGGTTGCCATTGGCACGTCTTGTCGAAGCAGAGATCGTGTCCCCTTATTGCGGGATTCTCATCAATACGGGTATGGGTAACCCAACCGTGTTATTTACACAGCCCTTGGGAATAGGCAAATTTTAAGGCGAATGGGGAGGCGTTCGACATTCGCGGCCTTTATAAGGGGATGAGGATTCATCCTCACTCACCCCTGCCTTCTCCTTCCTCTGCCCATCCATTCTTGAGCTCCAGCGCCCAAGCTCTAGCTTCCCTCACCGGAGAAAGCACTCTAACCATGTCCGGATCTGGAGCTGGTGGCAACTAGATGGCCTCCTCTGTTAGGATGAAAGACATCAAGGAGCTTCGAGAGGCCGGATACCTGGCCAAAGATATCGTTCACCATCTCCTAGCTGAGGGACAGATCATCCCTTCCCCAGAACCCCATGAGAGGGTTTCGTTTCTCACACATTTCATCCGTTCCCTCTCCACCCGTTTGCCCGCGGACTGATGTTTTACTACAGGCTGGACTTCCATGATCTAGCCCCCAACTTTATCCTCAACATCTTGGCATTCATAATCGTTTGCGAGGCCTTTCTCCGTATCCCACCTCACTTCGGCCTATGGCTGAAGACCTTCAATGTGAAGCCAAAGGTGGTGAGAGGCCAACAAGCAGAGTGCGGAGGTGCCATGGTGGGCAAGATGCCCAACGTCACATGGCCCGAAGGCTCCTTTGTGGAGACGGTGAAGGGGTGGCAGTCGGGGTGGTTCTACATTACCGAGCCGCGCGACACCAACTGGGCGGCGTCCCCCGAATATCAATCCGGAGCTCCGTTGCGGCTCATCTCCTTGCAAGAGAAGGGCCTAACCTGGGGTTCTTCGAACGAGCTAACTGGGCTCCAGACGTGCGTCCAGAACACGATAACCAAGAGAATCAAACTTGTCAACGTGATCCAAGTTATGCTCATTTGCCGGATCCTTCCATGCCAACGCCGGATTTGCTATTTGTGGGAGTTCGATCCGGCCAAGCATCAGACGCTGCTAGAGCTCTTCGGCACGACACACGAAGACATCTGGAAAGTGCTCTTCAAAGCCGGCGAGACACTACTGCCTACGACCGAGGATCGCGGGCTCAGCTTAAAATGCCAGGCTAATTCGGTAAGTTCTTTCATGTTTTCAAGGTATAGCCTTTACTAACATATTCTGAGAAGGAGTCTAAGCCTTCCTATCAATTTTTTTAGGCCTGGATCGACATAGCGGGGCAGATTAACTGTCCGGCTCCGCTGCCCGAAGACCAAGAGACCCCGCTTCTGACGAAGATGTTGTTTCCGGTGCCTTATGATGTGCCGGAGAAGAAGGCCAAGAAAACGGCCAAGGGGCCCGGAGTGGCCTTTGCCAAAAAGGCGCTTTGGGCGTGACGTCTGAAGACGGGACTCGCTCTTCGGCCACCGAAGATGATGAGGAGGAGGAGGAAGAAAGCGACTCCCCCCTAGGGGGGGAAGGAAGAAAAGGAGGGCCTCCCCAAATTTGGAGGCGAAGGCGCCCAAGAAGGGGAAGGGCTCCCCTGCGGATGACTCCGCGTGGGATGTCGATAGCAGTACGGAGCGAATGCCCCGGGCCAAGCCTCAGGCCACTTCGTAAGTACGAAAACCTTATGGACGTCCAAATTCCTGGCCTTTCCATTTTGTAATATTAATATGTTTAAATTATGTCGTCACAGTCCAGCCCGCGATAGCTTCCTGCGATCCTCGACAGAGGGTTCGCTAGATTCAAAGGAGATGGCCAGCGTGTCACTGCCGCCCGCTGACTCCCCCAAGGCCAAGGATGACGCGGAGGTGTTGTCCCGAAGGACTTTCCCGGGCCGGGGAGAGGCTCAGGAGGCGCCAGAAGGTGATACCTCCGTCACTGGACACCAGCGGGAGCAGACCCCCAGGGAGACTGGTGAGGAGGGTCGTGTTCAGTCCGTCCCTCACCCAGACTTGATTTTGGAGACCGATGCGGCTCTCGAATCTGGCACGCAACCTCCTTCAGGAGAAGGGGGTATGTGTATTTCGCAGATGACCCCTGTCCAACCCGGGGCACTGGATAATGTGCTGGAAGCGCTACGAGGCTCTTCCATTGTGGATGAGCACCGTGTCCTTATGGGCACAGTAATCGAGAAGGTTCAGTCCGCCAAAAGCGGACTGACCGAAGTCTGCGCTAGCCTTTTAACAGGCTTTGAGGTAAGTAATGTAATTGTAGAAAGGATATCATAGTGTAGACAGTAGCCCTGATGCTCTGTTCGGTGTTCGGAAAGAAAAAGCCGAACAGAGGATCAAAATGATTTTCGCAGGAGTCTAACATAAGATGTCTATGTGAATAAGCAAGCATCGCTGCTGGCTGCTCATACGTCTCCGTTGTATCTACTTTTCTAAACACTTTTTCCCTTATTTTGGACTCTAACTTGTATGATTTGAATGGAACTAACCCGGACTGACGCTGTTTTCAGCAGAATTGCCATGGTGTTGTTTTATGTGCAGAAAACAAATATTCTCGAAATGACCTGAAACTCCATGGAACATCTTAGAAAAAACAATAAAAAATCCTCGCCAAAGATGAAGACCAGGGGGCCCACACCCTTCTCACAAGGGTGAGGGCGCCCCCCCCCTAGGGTGTGCCCCCCAACCTCGTGGGCTCCCTAGAAACCCTCCAACGCCAACTCCAACTCTATATATTTGCTTTCGGAGAGAAAAAAATAAGAGAGAAGAAATCATCGCGTTTTACGATATGGAGCCGTCGCCAAGCCCTAAAACCTCTCGGGAGGGCTGATCTGGAGTCCGTTCGGGGCTCCGGAGAGGGGGATTCGTCGCCGTCATCATCATCAACCATCCTCCATCACCAATTTCATGATGCTCACCGCCGTGCGTGAGTAATTCCATCATAGGCTTGTTGGACGGTGATGGGTTGGATGAGATTTATCATGTAATCGAGTTAGTTTTGTTAGGGTTTGGTCCCTAGTATCCACTATGTTCTGAGATTGATGTTGCTATGCTTAATGCTTGTCACTAGGGCCCGAGTGCCATGATTTCAGATCTGAACCTATTATGTTTTCATGAATATATGTGAGTTCTTGATCCGATCTTGCAAGTCTATAGTCACCTACTATGTGTTATGATCCGGCAACCCCGAAGTGACAATAATCGGGACCACTCCCGGTGATGACCATAGTTTGAGGAGTTCATGTATTCACTATGTGCTAATGCTTTGTTTCGGTTCTCTATTAAAAGGAGGCCTTAATATCCCTTAGTTTCCAATAGGACCCCGCTGTCACGGGAGGGTAGGACAAAAGATGTCATGCAAGTTCTTTTCCATAAGCACGTATGACTATATACGGAATACATGCCTACATTACATTGATGAATTGGAGCTAGTTCTGTGTCACCCTATGTTATGACTATTACATGATGAACCGCATCCGGCATAATTATCCATCACTGATCCGGTGCCTACGAGTTTTCCATATACTTGTTCTCACTTATTTACTTTCCCGCTGCTACTGTTACAATCACTACAAAATACCAAAAACATTACTTTTGCTGTCTTTACTTTTGTTGCCGCTACCACCACTATCATATTACTTTGCTACTAAACACTTTGCTGCAGATACTAAGTTTCCAGGTGTGGTTGAATTGACAAATTGGCTGCTAATACTTGAGAATATTCTTTGGCTCCCCGTGTGTCGAATCAATAAATTTGGGTTGAATACTCTACCCTCAAAAGCTGTTGCGATCCCCTATACTTGTGGGTTATCAAGACTAATTTTTGGCGCCATTGCCGGGGAGCATAGCTCTATTCTTTGAGTCACTTGGGATTTATATCTGCTGGACATTATGAAGAACTTGAGAGATCCAAAAACCAAGATCTGTCCCTCAACTACGAGGGGAGGTAAGGAACTGCCATCTAGCTCTGCACTTGATTCACCTTCTGTTATGAGTAAGTTTGCGACACCTACACCTGCTTCTGCTATTCGTTCTGATATGTCGCATGTTATTGATGATGCCACTTCTGCTATGCATGATACTTATGATGAAACTGCTTCTATGCCTGATACTACTGTGCCCCTTGGTGAATTTCTTGATGAACAAATTGCTAGGGCTAGAGAAAAAGAAATTATTGAATCTGAATACAATGATGATAGTGATGATGAAAATATGTCTGTTATCCCTGAGGGCTATCTTTTTGATATGGAATCTTCTGCCGCTATTTTAGCTTGCAAAGATAGATATGAGCTTAAGAGGTTATTAATTAAATGGAACAAAGAATCACTTAGAGATAGAATCAAACCCAACCCTGCTTTTGCTACTTCACCTATCTGTGTTCCTGATAAGGATTATGAATTCTCTGTTGATCCTGATATAATTACTTTGGTTGAATCTGATCCATTTTATGGCTATGAATCTGAAACTGTTGTGGCACATCTTACTAAGTTAAATGATATAGCTGCCCTGTTTACTAATGATGAGAGATTGCATTACCTCTATATACTCAAAATATTTCCGTTCTCATTAAAGGGTGATGCTAAGATATGGTTTAATTCTCTTGATCCTGGTTGTGTGCGTAGTCCCCAGGATATGATTTATTACTTCTCTGCTAAATATTTCCCTGCTCATAAGAAACAAGCTGCTTTGAGGGAAATATACAACTTTGTGCAAATTAAAGAAGAGAGTCTCCCACAAGCTTGGGGACGCTTCTCAAGTTACTTAATGCTTTGCCTGATCATCCTCTTAAGACACCTGAAATACTTGATATCTTTTATAATGGACTAACCGATGCTTCCAGAGATTACCTGGATAGTTGTGTTGGTTCTCTTTTCAGGGAAAGAACACCGGATGAAGCTGAAATCTTATTGAATAATATGTTGACAAATGAAAATAATTGGGCACCTCCTGAGCCAACTCCTGCTCCAATTACTAAGTCTATTCCTAAACCAACTCCGAAGAAGAGAGGTGTTCTATTTCTCAGTCCCGAAGATATGCAAGAGGCAAAGAAATCTATGAAAGAAAAAGGTATTAAAGTTGAAGACGTTAAGAATTTACCTCCTATTGAAGAAATACATGGTCTTAATATACCGCCTGTTGAAGAAACATATGATCTTAATTCTTTATTTACTGAAGAACCTCCTGATCCCGATATCCCGACACAGGTAGTAAAGGTAAATTCTCTCTATAGATATGATAAAGCTGAAGTCCCTCCTACTAAAATTGCTAGTCAGTGCTTGGATGAGTTTGATAACTTTATGTTTAAGCAAGACAACTTCAATGCTTATTTTGGTAGACAATTAAAACAAAATGCTTATATGATTAGACGCTTGGGAGATTATATGGCTGATATTAAAGGTGAACTTAAACTTGTTAGCAAACATGCTTCTATGGTTACCACTCAAGTAGAACAAGTACTTAAGGCTCAAAAAGAAGTGCTTGATGAAATGAATAGTAAGAAAAATGATTATGATGTTAGAGTGGCTACTAGAACTAGTAGAATGACTCGGGAACCTTTGTATCCTAAAAGCCACCCTAAGAGAATCGAGCAAGATTCTCAAAGAAATAATATTGATGTTCCTAGTTCTTCTAAAAAGAAGAAGAAGAAGAAAAATGATAGAACTGTGCAAACTTCTAGTGAACCTATTGCTGAACCACCTAATAATCCAAATGATATTTCTATGTCTGATGCTGAAACACAATCTGGTAATGAACATGAACCTAGTAAAAATATTAATGATGATGTTCATGATGATGCTCAACCTAGTAATGATAATGATGTAGGAATTGAACCTGCTGTTGATCTTGATAACCCACAATCAAAGAATCAATGTTATGATAAAAGAGACTTTGTTGCTAGGAAACATGGTAAAGAAAGGGAACCTTGGGTTCAAAAACCCATGCCTTTTCCTCCGAAACCATCCAAGAAAAAGGATGATGAGGATTTTGAGCGCTTTGCTGAAATGATTAGGCCTATCTTTTTGCGTATGCGATTAACTGATGTGCTCAAAACAAATCCTTATGCTAAATATATGAAGGATATCATTACTAATAAAAGAAAGATACCGGAAGCTGAAATTTCCACCATGCTTGCTAATTATACTTTTAAGGGTGGAATATCAAAGAAACTCGGAGACCCCGGAGTACCTACTATACCTTGCTCCATTAAAAGAAATTATATTAAAACTGCTTTATGTGATCTTGGAACCGGTGTTAGTGTTACACCTCTCTCTTTATATCATAGACTTGACTTGAATAAGCTGACACCTACTGGAATATCTTTGCAAATGGCTGATAAATCAACTGCTATACCTGTCAGTATCTGTGAGGATGTGCCTGTTGTGGTTGCAAATGTTACTATTTTAACGGACTTTGTTATACTTGATATTCCCGAGGATGATAGTATGTCTATTATTCTTGCAAGACCTTTTCTTAATACTGCAGGGGCTGTTATTGATTGCAACAAAGGCAATGTCACTTTTCATGTTAATGGTAATGAGCATGCGGTACACTTTCCGAGGAAACAACCTCAAGTTCATAGTATCAACTCTATTGGAAAAATTCCATTGATTATATTTAGAGGTTTTGAATTTCCTCTTCCTACTGTCAAGAAGAAATATGATATTCTTATTATTGGGGCTGTGCATATCCCCGTTGAGGTAACTTAGTGTTATTCGAAATTTCTCCGGTTTCATGATTATTGGAATGAGTTTGTTAACAAGACTTGATCAACCTTGTTAGTGGATTCTTTTTGATGAGCATGAGATGGATGAAACTAGAAGCACGACCTTCTGTACCCCACTTTTACTTTCTGTTATTTATATTAAATAAAGTAAAAATAGTATTTTCTGTTTGTTTCCTGACTTAACCGTGCAATATAAAAATATCCCGGAAATAAAAGTCCTCAGAATGCCATGCCAATTTAATATGATTTTTCGGGAATATTTGAGGATTTACTGTGCAAAAATTACCGTGGGAGGAGCTGCCACTT
>NC_041392.1:96640494-96696598 GCF_002162155.2 Triticum dicoccoides
GCGCGCCCCCCTGCCTCATGGGCCCACGGTGGCCCTCCTCCAGTTATCCCAGCACCCATCTTCTTCCTCTGTCTCACACAAACCCGAAAAAACAACTCAAGCATGAGTTCCAGCCACTTTTGCTGTGATTTTCGATCTCCTTGCTCAAAGCACCTCTCGCAAAACTGCTTGGGGAGATTGTTCCTTGGTATGTGACTCCTCCATTGGTCCAATTAGTTTTTGTTCTAGTGCTTTATTCTTTGCAAATTTGTGCTGCATAGGTGACCATGTTCTTGAGCTTGCATGTCAAATTTATATGGTTCCAAGTAGTTCTAATGCTTGATATAGGCTCTAGGCACTTGTAGGAGTAGTTGCTATCAGTTTTATTGAAGTTGGTTCACTTTTATTTGAAGTTACTAAAAATTTCAGATTATTTCAAAAAAATAATGAGGAGATTTTTGAGGGGCTCATCGAGCCAAAGCTCGAAGGAAAAGGCACCGAAGCCTAAGTATAATTTGCCGCACACCACGGAGATTCGGGCGTGTGAATGGCCTTTTGAAGATTTCTTGAGAGCAGCCAGTATCTATGAAGATTTTCATGAATTGGCTCACAATGCAGGACTCACCGCTTTCCTCCACGACCAATGCAATCAGTATCTCTTACTCACAAATACTTTTGTGCAAAACTTTCATTTTCATTCTAGGAACTCACCACCTACGGTGGAGTTTCATTTATATGATGAGCATAGGAGATGTCACTTTATGATTTCTGTCAGATTTGTTTAATCCCTTTTGAGGGCAAGACAGAAGAACCACATCATGATGATGTGGCTGGGTTTATTGATACTATCACTGTAGGAGAAACTAGGAAGGTTTCCGATGCACGAATCACTAGCATACATTTTCCTGTTTTACGCTACTTTGCATTATTTGCTAGTCATTGTTTAATTGGACGCGGAAACAGTGGAAACCTTAATATCCCTGATATAATTATTCTGCACCACGGTTTATACAGTGATAACACTTTTAGTATGGGCGGTATTATTGCTAGACGGTTAAGTATGAACCATACTAAGGGTCCCATCTTTGGAGGCGTCTATGCCACACGCCTAGCTGCACATTTTAACATACCTATTAGGCATGCTAAGAAGGAAGAAAAGGTGCTACCCCGTGTTTATCTATATCATAAAAGTATGGTGGCACATGATTTTATTGTTAAGAATAGGGCAGGAGAGCTTAAATATCAATTGTTCTTTAACAAACATCATCCTGAGACTATTATCCTGCCTGCTCTTTCTTTGTTTAATTGTGTAGGACCCTACCTCGTTACGTGGGCTGTCGTCCAAGCTTACAAGAATCCTGCACCAGCCCCGGAACAGGAACCACAAGATGAACCTCCACGACAATCTGTTTATTCTTGGGATCCAGAGATGACTGTCAGCCAGTGGCAGTCAGAGTCTTCTTCTTCATCACAGTATGATCCCAACCATTCTTCCTCATCACAGTACGACCCCAACAATTATTATTATGGATATCTGCCAGGCCAGCCGTGGCCATAAACCAACTTAGGCCAAAAGCCTAAGCTTGGGGGAGTACGTATTTCTCACCGACATTACATTTATGTTCACACACACTCATTGCTAGATGTCGGTGCTCATACTTTTTCACTGTAATATCCATGCTAGTTTATTTTCTTTTTCTTGCTTTCTTCGTGTGTGTTTGCTAAACCTTAAGAAAAAAACAAAAAAAATTAGTAGTAGTTTATTTTTCTTCTATAGTAGTAATAATTAAAAAGAAAACCCAAAAATATTTCCCGTTCTTCTTTTGCTTGTTGGGAGCTTTCCCGTGTAAATAGTTTTATTTCTTTTCTTTTCGTTGGGGGTCCGTAGGAGAAGACCATAATTAAATTGTTGAAGTGGCTCTTATATGCATTATTGTTGATTTAACCAAGAGCCCATATTGCCTTGTCTTCTCCTATTTATTGAATGCTCGTAGATTCCAGCTTAGTCCAGTGCACGTACACTCTTATTATTATTCACACCGTTCGGTCGTGCAAGTGAAAGGCAATTATGATGATATATGATGGACTGACTGAGATGAGAAAAGTTGGTATGAACTCGACCTCTTTTGTTTTTGTAAATATGATGAGTCCCTCGTTCTTGATTCAGCTTATTATGAATAAACATGTTTGCAATGACAATTAGAGATCATAGTTGCTTGTGCCATGCTTGATTAGCTATGAGTTATAATGATTTACCTTGTGTGCCAACATGCTATTGAGATGATTATGATGTGGTATGATGGGGTGGTATCCTCCTTTGAATGATGTAAGTGACTTGACTTGGCACATATTCACGCATGTAGTTGAAACAAATCAACATAGCCTTCACAATATTTATGTTCATGGTGGATTATATCCTACTCATGCTTGCATCCAATGTTTATTAATTTTAATGCATGTACATGGCTGTTGTCGCTCTCTAGTTGGTCACTTCCCAGTCTTTTTCTAGCCTTCACTTGTACTAAGCGGGAATACTGCTTGTGCATCCAATCCCTTAAACCCCAAAGTTATTCCATATGAGTCCACTATACCTTCCTATATGCGGTATCTACCTGCCGTTCCAAGTAAATTTGTATGTGCCAAACTCTGAACCTTCAAATAAACATTCTGTTTTGTATGCTCGAATAGCTCATGTATCAACCAAGGTTGTCCTTATCTTCCGTGTTAGGCGGGTTATTCTCAAGAGGAGTGGACTCCGCTCCTCACTCATGAGAAAATGGCTGGTCACCGGGATGCCCAGTCCCATGCTTTATGCAGACTAAATCAAAATTAGTTGCAAACAAAACTCCCCCTTGGACATGATGTATGTTGGAGGCACTCATTGTTTCGAGCAAGCCATGGATTGATGTTTGTTGGTGGAGGGGAGTATAAACTTTACCATTCTGTTTGGGAACTGCCTATAATGTGTTTAGCATGGAAGATATCGCCATCTCTTAGTTGTTACGTTGACAATGAAAGTATACTGCTCAAAATACAATTTACCTCTATTTCAACACCGAGCTCTGGCACCTCTACAAATCCCTGCTTCCCTCTGCGAAGGGCCTATCCATTTACTTTTATGTTGAGTCATCACCCTCTTATTAAAAAGCACTAGCTGGAGAGCACAACTGTCATTTGCATTCATCATTGTTAATTTATATTGGGTATGACTATGATTGGATCTCTTTTACCATGAATTACAATGTCTAGTCAGTCCTTGATCTTTAAAGGTGCTCTGCATTTATGTTTTGCGGTCTCAAAAAGGGCTAGCGAGATACCATCTTGTTATATCATATTATGATTGTTTTGAGAAAGTGTTGTCATCCGAGATTTATTATTATGACTTGCTAGTTGATTATGATATTGATATGAGTAATTATGAGACCTGGGAATTATTACAAATGTGGTTAGTTATGATCTATGCTGAAAACTTGAATGCTGGCTTGACATAGTTACAACAACAAGAGCAAACAGAGTTTGTAAAAGTTTTTCTTTCTTTCTTTCAGTTTGTCAACTGAATTTCTTGAGGACAATCAAGGGTTTAAGCTTGGGGGAGTTGATACGTCTCTGTCGTATCTAGTTTTCCAAACACTTTTGCCCTTCTTTTGGACTCTAACTTGTATGATTTGAATGGAACTAACCCGGACTGATGCTGTTTTCAGCAGAATTGCCATGGTGTTGTTTTATGTGCAGAAAACAAATATTCTCGGAATGACCTGAAACTCCACCGAACATCTTAGAAAAAACAATAAAAAATCCTCACCAAAGATGAAGACCAGGGGGCCCACACCCTTCTCATGAGGGTGGGGGGCGCGCCCCCTACCTCGTGGGCTCCCTGGAAACCCTCCGACGCCAACTCCAACTCTATATATTTGCTTTCGGAGAGAAAAAACTAAGAGAGAAGAAATCATCGCGTTTTACAATACGGAGCCGCCGCCAAGCCCTAAAACCTCTCGGGAGGGCTGATCTGGAGTCCATTCGGGGCTCCAGAGAGGGGGATTCGTCGTTGTCGTCATCATCAACCATCCTCCATCACCAATTCCATGATGCTCACCGCCGTGCGTGAGTAATTCCATCGTAGGCTTGTGATACGTCTCCAACGTATCTATAATTTTTGATTGCTCCATGCTATATTATCTACTGTTTTAGACTATATTGGGCTTTATTTTCCACTTTTATATTATTTTTGGGACTAACCTATTAACCGGAGGCCCAGCCCAAAATTGATGTGTTTTTTGCCTATTTCAGTGTTTCGAAGAAACGGAATATCAAATGGAGTCCAAACGGAATAAAATCTTCGGGAACGTGATTTTCTCACCGAACGTGATCCAGGAGACTTGGACCCTGCTCCAAGGAACAAAAGAGGCGGTCACGAGGGTGGGGGGCGCCCCCCTAGGGCGCGCCCCCTGCCTCATGGGCCGCTCGTTGCTCCTCCGGCGTACTTCTTCCTCATATATATACACACGTACCCCCAAACGATCAGAACAGGAGCCAAAAACCTAATTCCACCACCGCAACTTTCTGTATCCACGAGATCCCATCTTGGGGCCTGTTCCGGAGCTCCGCCGAAAGAGGGACGTCATCACGGAGGGCTTCTACATCATCATAGCCCCTCCGATGAAGTGTGAGTAGTTTACCTCAGACCTTCAGGTCCATAGTTAATAGCTAGATGGATTCTTCTCTCTCTTTGAATCTCAATACAAAGTTCTCCCCCTCTCTTGTGGAGATCTATTCGATGTAATCTTATTTTTGTGGCGTGTTTGTTGAGACCGATGAATTATGGGTTTATGATCAAGTCTATCTATGAATAATATTTGAATCTTCTCTGAATTCTTTTATGTACGATTGGTTATCTTTGCAAGTCTCTTCGAATTATCTATTTGGTTTGGCAAACTACATTGGTAGTTCTTGCCATGGGAGAAGTGCTCAACTTTGGGTTCGATCTTGCGGTGTCCTTACCCAGTGACAGAAGGGGCAGCAAGGCACGTATTGTATCGTTGCCATTGAGGATAACAAGATGGGGTTTATTTCATATTTCATGAATTTATCTCTCTACATCATGTCATCTTGCTTAAGGCGTTACTCTGTTTTTAACTTAATACTCTAGATGCATGCTGGATAGCGGTCGATGAGTGGAGTAATAGTAGTAGATGCAGAATTGTTTCGGTCTACTTGTCACGGACGTGATGCCTATATACATGATCATGCCTAGATATTCTCATAACTATGCTCAATTCTGTCAATTGCTCAACAATAATTTGTTCACCCACCATAGAATACTTATGCTCTTGAGAGAAGCCACTAGTGAAACCTATGGCCCCCGGGTCTATTCTCATCATGTCAATCTCCATTACTTTAATCTTGTTTTGCTTTTTTACTTTGCCTTTACTTTTTACTTTGCATCTTTATACAAAAAAACCAAAAATATTATATCTATCAGATCTCACTCTCGTAAGTGACCGTGAAGGGCTTGAGAACCCCTAATCGCGTTGGTTGCGAGTAGCTATCGCTTTGTGCAGGTACGAGGGACTTGAGCGTGGGCTCCTACTGGATTGATACCTTGGTTCTCAAAAACTAAGGGAAATACTTACGCTACTCTGCTGCATCATCCCTTCCTCTTCGGAGAAAACCAACGCAAGCTCAAGACATAGCAGCTTGCTGGACGGTGATGGGTTGGATGAGATTTATCATGTAATCGAGTTAGTTTTGTTAGGGTTTGATCCCTAGTATCCACTATGTTCTGAGATTGATGTTGCTATGACTTTGCTATGCTTAATTCTTGTCACTAGGGCCCGAGTGCCATGATTTCAGATATGAACCTATTATGTTTTCATGAATATATGTGAGTTCTTGATCCGATCTTGCAAGTCTATAGTCACCTACTATGTGTTATGATCCGGCAACCCCGAAGTGACAATAATCGGGACCACTCCCGGTGATGACCATAGTTTGAGGAGTTCATGTATTCACTATGTGCTAATGCTTTGTTCCAGTTCTCTATTAAAAGGAGGCCTTAATATCCCTTAGTTTCCAATAGGACCCCGCTGTCACGGGAGGGTAGAACAAAAGATGTCATGCAAGTTCTTTTCCATAAGCACGTATGACTCTATACAGAATACATGCCTACATTACATTGATGAATTGGAGCTAGTTCTGTGTCACCCTATGTTATGAGTGTTACATGATGAACCACATCCGACATAATTATCCATCACTGATCCAGTGCCTACGAGTTTTCCATATACTGGTTCTCGCTTATTTACTTTCCTGCTGCTACTTTTACAATCACTACAAAATACCAAAAACATTACTTTTGCTGTCTTTACTTTTGTTGCCGCTACCACCACTATCATATTACTTTGCTATTAAACACTTTGCTGCAGATACTAAGTTTCCAGGTGTGGTTGAATTGACAACTCAACTGCTAATACTTGAGAATATTCTTTGGCTCCCCTTGTGTCGAATCAATAAATTTGGGTTGAATACTCTACCCTCAAAAGTTGTTGCGATCCCCTATACTTGTGGGTTATCAGCTGCTGCCACTCATACTGCGGAAGTCTCCGGCCTGAAGTAGAGCCTGGAGCGTGCCGAAGAAGAGCTCTGCCTCATGAAGAAGCAGTTGGAGGACAGCCAAGGTATGCAGTGACCTGCATGTGAATTGAGGAATAATGAATGTTTCGTGCTGACTAAAGTGTCATGAGTTTTATTAGGAGCCACGACCGAGGTGGCGGCCCTCAAGAAGGTGATAGCCGAGGCCGAGGACAAAGCGGCCAAGGAGTGCGCTACATGCGAGAAACACGAAGCCCGGGTCAGCGAGGTCCAGCAAGAGCTCCAGGACGCCGTCAAGAAGTATGAGTCCTTGGAGCGTGATTCTAAGACGCAAGCGTCCAAACTTGCGAAGGCCCGCCAGAGCGCACAAGAGGCTCGAGCCGAGGCCCAGAGCTCCCTTCAGGAAATCCAGGCGGCCAAGAAGATCGCGGCGGGTAAGGCTTTCATTATGCAAAGCAAGTCTGTGAAGGAAACGTTCCTTTTACTTACCTGAATTTGGAGCTCTCCAGGGGCGTTTACAGATTTGCCGCGCAGCGTATCAGATGCTGCTGAGTTCTATCGAGCCGAAGAAGGGAGTTCTACAAAGAAGCTGTTCTGGTCTCAATATCTTGGGCCAGAACATCTGGTGCCCTTCAGCGACCAGCTGAAACAGCTGGTCGAGCTGCACAAGGTGGCTGAGCTATCCATGAAGGACCTGATAGTCCGGCTATGGCCTATTGCGCCGATACCTAGAAGCTACTTCGGACTTGTGAAGCGGCTTGTTAGTGCCTGCCCACGGCTTGAGTTCATAAAGTGATCAGTCTGTATTGAAGGTGCGCGGATGGTCTTTGCCCATGTCAAGATGCACTGGGCAAAGATGGATGCCAAGAAGCTGATGACCGAGGGGCTGCCTGAGGGCAAGGAGCACCGCCGTCCCAAGTTATATTTTGATAGTGTAATGGAGGGATCCCGCCTTGTGGCGGAGCAATGTGCGGAGGACTTTATATTCCCATGAAAATATTCGTAGTATCCTGTCCTGTAACATGAATCAATGATGTTGTGTAATATAATGTTTGTTATGTTTTAATTTTTTCCTCCTATGTGTCCGTGTTGTATGAAATCTGAGGGTTGGCCAGTGTTCGGGATGGAATCTAAACAATCTTGATCCAATTATATGGTCCTTGAAGGAGTTGTTTAGCGCAATGAACTAGGCAACCAGACTATGCGGCTTGAATGCCCTCACTTAGCCATAGGAGTTTTATAATAAAAACATGGGAGCAACCCCTAGTATCCAAACTAGAGTGCTATAAGCATCTGATCGGGAAGTACCGATCCTTAGCGTAATGCGGAAGAAATCTCCAACGATTTGTAACCTCCGAACAGCTGACCGGCTATCGCCGCATCATGACAGTCAGTTTTCGG
Source organism: Triticum dicoccoides (assembly GCF_002162155.2). Lineage (NCBI taxonomy): Eukaryota > Viridiplantae > Streptophyta > Magnoliopsida > Poales > Poaceae > Triticum > Triticum dicoccoides. The sequence continues at coordinate 96,648,463 of NC_041392.1, forward strand.
CTTTCTCTACTGAGGTGCTCCATTGGATAAACCAAGGCACAATCGCAGTATTTCTCCCTTTCCTACCTTAGACGATATAGCGGAACGTAAGGTAGCAAGCACAGGAGCCGGACAACCCAACTATTGACCAAAGACATGATTCGGAGCCAATGTATATAATGCTAAATTCGGGGTCCCGAACTATACTTATAAAAATTGTTCGGACTTTTGTTGCCGTAATGTGGGGTGCTATGAAGCCCCTAGCAAACATCAAACATACCAAAGCGTACGGGTGCTACCTGATAGGGTTACCCACAGGGGAGCTGAAAAAGAGAAAGAAAACAGGAAAAGTACAAAGGTAAAAAGATGGGGTCCTAAAGCTCCAGCCGCAAACTGTTCTTATTTTAATTTAATTAGCACATCAAGGCGCATTGATACAGGTAGTATGATAAGCAACAGTCTATTTTACATGCCGAAACCAAGGGAGAGCTGCATGTGGGTCCTGAAAAACAGGTAGAGTTATCGTTAACGGAATCACCTAAAAAGTCCCCATATGTCTGCATTTCTCGCCGTCTTGGTGTGTTTATCCTTCAAGAGGACCGATGACCAGACCAACAGATGGGGTCCGTGGGATTGAGACCTGAAAAGGAAACAAGTAAAAGTGAAAGTATGTGTGTATCCGATGTCGATTGAGCCGTACTATGGACCACAAGCTGGCTATGCCTCCGTCGATGCCCATGGGATTTTTGAGTGTGTAGTTATGTACGCGCGGCACGAATGCCACCACTTTATCGGGACGGAGACGGAGGCCGGATTGCTAGTCGAGCTCCTGAGGAGCCGAGCTCTCCTGCTGCAGAGTAGTTCGGACCCTCTTAACGGTGTCCGTGGGCTCGGTAGTCGAATTAAGGTTTTTCTTGAGAAGGCCACTCTGTACTTCTGTTGCTAAGGCAGTTGTGTGCTCTTCTGTACGGAGGGAGCGTTTCGTATTTCCGTTTACCACTATGACACCACGTGGACCGGGCATCTTGAGCTTGAGGTAAGCATAGTGTGGTACTACGTTGAATCGAGCAAACGCAGTTCGTCCGAGCAGTGTGTGATAGCCGCTGCGGAAGCGGATGATGTCGAAGATTAACTCCTTGCTTCGGAAGTTGTCCGGAGATCCGAAGACAACCTCTAGTGTCATTGAGCCCGTACAGTGGGCTTCTACACCTGGTATGACTCCTTTGAAGGTAGTCCTGGTGGGCTTGATCCATGATGGGTTAATGCCCATGTTTCACGTTGTATCCTGATAGAGCAGATTGAGGCTGCTGCCTCCGTCCATAAGGACGCGAGTCAGGTGGAACCCATCAATTATTGGGTCTAAGACCAGTGCGGCTGAGCCACCATGACAGATACTGGTCGAATGATCCCGGTGATCAAAAGTGATCGGGCATGACGACCATGGATTAAATTTTGGGGCGACTAGCTCTATCGTGTAGACGTCCCTGAGCGCGCTTGTGCTCCCTCTTGTGGATGTGGGTAGCGTATATCATGTTCACCGTTTTGACCTGAGGGGGAAACTTCTTTTGTCCCCCTATGTTCGGTTGCCAGGGCTCTTCATCATCGTCCTCGCTTTGCGATCCCTTTTCCCTGTTCTCGTGTTTAATTTGCCGGCCTGTTTAAAAACCCAGCAATCTCTATTTGTATGATTGGGTGGTTTATCCGGGGTGCCATGAATCTGGCACAGACGATCAAGTATGCAGTCCAAGCTGGATGGGCCCGAATTGTTCTTTTGGAACGGCTTCTTCCCTGACCGGACTTAGATCCATTGAATCTGGCATTGACCATCGTATCCTTGGTGTTATCACTGTTGTTTCGATGCTTGTATCTATTGCATCGAGACTTGTCTTTGTTATTTTTAACTTCAGGGGTGCCGGCATCGCTTGCATTGTTTTTGCTACGGGCCAACCAACTGTCCTCGCCCGTGCAAAAGCGGGTCATGAGTGCCGTGAGGGCCGCCATGGATTTTGGCTTTTCTTGGCCGAGGTGGCGAGCGAGCCATTCGTCGCAGATGCTGTGTTTGAAGGTTGCTAAGGCTTCGGCGTCCGAACAATTGACGATTTGATTCTTTTTAGTTAACAACCTAGTCCAGAATTTCTTGGCGGACTCTCCAGGTTGTTGAACTATGTGTCTTAAGTCATCGGCGTTTGGTGGCCGGACATATGTACCTTGAAATTTGTCGAGGAAGGCTTCTTCCAAGTCCTCCCAGCTGCCGATAGAATTTTCAGGTAAGCTGCTTAACCAGTGCCGAGCTGGCCCCTTGAGTTTTAAAGGGAGGTATTTGATGGCGTGGAGGTCATCGCCGCGGGCCATATGAATGTGGAGAATGAATTCTTCGATCCACACCGCGGGGTCCGTAGTTCCATCGTATGATTCTATATTCACGGGTTTGAACCCTTCTTGGAATTCATGATCCATGACCTCATCGGTGAAGCAATGATGGTGTGCGGTGCCTCTATATTGGGCCGTATCGCGACGTAGCTCTGATGGAGTCCGTCTGCGGTTTTTAGCCCGTGCATGACTAAGTTTGTCACGTCAGAATAGGTGGCCATCGTCGCATGTCGAGGCACGTCCTCGAGATCCGTAGATTGATCTGGTGTGTCCTACTTTATTGTTCAGGTTTTGCTGGAGGTCGTTGTTGGGGAACGTAGTAATTTCAAAAAAATTCCTACGCACACGCAAGATCATGGTGATGCATAGCAACGAGAGGGGGGAGTGTTGTCTACGTACCTTCATAGACCGGCAACGGAAGCGTTGACACAACATAGAGGAAGTAGTCGTACGTCTTCCTGATCCGACCGATCCAAGTACCGAACATACGGCACCTCCGAGTTCTGCACATGTTCAACTCGGTGACGTCCCTCGAGCTCCGATCCAGCAAAACATTGAGGGAGAGTTTCGTAAGCGCGAAGGCATGATGACGGTGATGATGTTCTACCGACACAGGGCTTTGCCTAAGCACCGCTACGATATGACCGAGGTGGAATATGGTGGAAGGGGGCACCGCACACGGCTAAGGAACGATCACGAAGATCAACTTGTGTGTCATGGGGTGCCCCCTTGCCCCCGTATATAAAGGAGGGAGAGGGGGAGGTGCGGCCGGCCCTAGGGGTGCGCCTGGAGGAGTCCTACTCCCACCGGGAGTAGGACTCCCCCCTCTTGCCTTGTTGGAAAAGGAAGGGGGAGGGAGAAAGAGGAAAGGGGGCGCCGCCCCAACCCCCTTCCTTGTCCTATTCGAACTAGGGGGAGGGGGCGCGCGGCCTGCCCTGACCGGCCCTCCTCTTCTCCCTTATGGCCCATGTAGGCCCAATAACCCCCGGGGGGTTCCGGTAATCCCCCCCCCCCCCGGTACTCCGGTAAAATCCTGATTTCACCCGGAACGTTTCCGATATCCAAATATAGGCTTCCAATATATCAATATTTATGTCTCGACCATTTTGAGACTCCTCGTCATGTCCATGATCACATCCGGGACTCCGAACAACCTTTGGTACATCAAAACACAAAAACCCTAATTACGATCGTCACCGAACTTTAAGCGTGCGGACCCTACGGGTTCGAGAACTATGTAGACATGACCGAGACACGTCTCCGGTCAATAACCAATAGCGGAACCTGGATGCTCATATTGGCTCCTACGTATTCTACGAAGATCTTTATCGGTCAGACCGCATAACAACATACTTTGTTCCCTTTGTCATCGGTATGTTACTTGCCCGAGATTCGATCGTCGGTATCTTAATACCTAGTTCAATCTCATTACTTGCAAGTCTCTTTACTCGTTCCGTAATACATCATCCTGCTACTAACTTATTAGTTGCAATGCTTGCAAGGCTTGAGTGATGTGCATTACCGAGAGGGCCCAGAGATACCTCTCTAACAATCGGAGTGACAAATCCTAATCTCGAAATACGCCAACCCAACAAGTACCTTCGGAGACACTTGTAGAGCACCTTTATAATCACCCAGTTACGTTGTGACATTTGGTAGCACACAAAGTGTTCCTGCGGTAAACGGGAGTTGCATAATCTCATAGTCATAGGAACATGTATAAGTTATGAAGAAAGCAATAGCAACAAACTAAACGATCAAGTGCTAAGCTAATGGAATGGGTCAAGTCAATCACATCATTCTCCTAATGATGTGATCCCGTTAATCAAATGACAACTCATGTCTATGGCTAGGAAACATAACCATCTTTGATTAACGAGCTAGTCAAGTAGAGGCATACTAGTGACCCTCTGTTTGTCTATGTATTCACACATGTATTAAGTTTCCGGTTAATACAATTCTAGCATGAATGATAAACATTTATCATGATATAAGGAAATAAATAATAACTTTATTATTGCCTCTAGGGCATATTTCCTTCAGTCTCCCACTTGCACTAGAGTCAATAATGTAGATTACACAGTAATGATTCTAACACCCATGCAGCCTTGGTGCTGATCATGTTTTGCTCGTGGAAGAGGCTTAGTCAGCGGGTCTGCAACATTCAGATCCGTATATATCTTGCAAATTTCTATGTCTCCTACTAGGACTAAATCCCGAATGGAATTGAAGCATCTATTGATGTGCTTGGTCCTCTTGTGAAATCTAGATTCCTTCGCCAAGGCAATTGCACCAGTATTGTCACAAAAGATTTTCATTGGACCCGATGCACTAGGTATGACACCTAGATCGGATATGAACTCCTTCATCCAGACTCCTTCACTTGCTGCTTCCGAAGCAGCTATGTACTCCGCTTCACATGTAGATCCCGCCACGACGCTTTGTTTAGAACTGCACCAACTGACAGCTCCACCGTTCAGTATAAACATGTATCCGGTTTGCGATTTAGAATCATCAGGATCAGTGTCAAAGCTTGCATCAACGTAACCATTTACGATGAGCTCTTTGTCACCTCCATATACGAGAAACATATCCTTAGTCCTTCTCAGGTATTTCAGGATGTTCTTGACCGCTGTCCAGTGATCCACTCCTAGATTACTTTGGTACCTCCCTGCTAGACTTATAGCAAGGCACACATCAGGTCTGGTACACAGCATTGCATACATGATAGAGCCTATGGCTGAAGCATAGGGAACATCTTTCATTTTCTCTCTATCTTCTGTGGTGGTTGGACATTGAGTCTTACTCAACTTCACGCCTTGTAACACAGGCAAGAACCCTTTCTTTGGTTGATCCATTTTGAACTTCTTCAAAACTTTGTCAAGGTATGTGCTTTGTGAAAGTCCTATTAAGCGTCTTGATCTATCTCTATATATCTTAATTCCCAATATGTAAGCAGCTTCACCGAGGTCTTTCATTGAAAAACTCTTATTCAAGTATCCCTTTATGCTATCCAGAAATTCTATATCATTTCCAATTAATAATATGTCATCCACATATAATATCAGAAATGCTACAGAGCTCCCACTCACTTTCTTGTAAATACAGGCTTCTCCAAAAGTCTGTACAAAACCAAATGCTTTGATCACACTATCAAAGCATTTATTCCAACTCCGAGAGGCTTGCACCAGTCCATAAATGGATCGTTGGAGCTTGCACACTTTGCTAGCTCCCTTTGGATCGACAAAACCTTCTAGTTGCATCATATACAACTCTTCTTCCAGAAATCTATTCAGGAATTCAGTTTTGACATCCATTTGCCAAATTTCATAATCATAAAATGCGGTAATTGCTAACATGATTCGGACAGACTTAAGCATCGCTACGGGTGAGAAGGTCTCATCATAGTCAATCCCTTGAACTTTCGAAAACCTTTCGCAACAAGTCGAGCTTTGTAGACAATAACATTACCGTCAGCATCAGTCTTCTTCTTGAAGATCCATTTATTCTCAATTGCTTGCCGATTAACGGGCAAGTCAACCAAAGTCCACACTTTGTTCTCATGCGTGGATCCCATCTCAGATTTCATGGCTTCTAGCCACTTTGTGGAATCTGGGCTCACCATCGCTTCTTCATAGTTCGTAGGTACATCATGATCTAGTAGCATGACTTCCAGAACAGGATTACCATACCACTCTGGTGCGGATCTTACTTTGGTTTATCTACGAGGTTCGGTAGTAACTTGATCTGGAGTTTCATGATCATTATCATTAGCTTCCTCACTAATTGGTGTAGGTGTCACAGAAACCGGTTTCTGTGATGTACTACTTTCCAATAAGGGAGCAGGTACAGTTACCTCATCAAGTTCTACTTTTCTCCCACTCACTTCTTTCGAGGGAAACTCCTTCTCTAGAAAGGATCCATTCTTAGCAACAAAAGTCTTGCCTTCGGATCTGTGATAGAAGGTGTACCCAGCAGTTTCCTTTGGGTATACTATGAAGACACATTTCTCCGATTTGGGTTCGAGCTTATCAGGTTGAAGCTTTTTCACATAAGCATCGCAGCCCCAAACTATCAGAAACGACAACTTTGGTTTCTCAGTTCATAAGGCGTCGTCTCAACGGATTTCGATGGTGCCCTATTTAACGTGAATGCAGCTGTCTCTAAAGCATAACCCGAAAACAATAGCGGTAAATCTGTAAGAGACATCATAGATCGCACCATATCTAGTAAAGTACGATTACGACGTTCGGACACACCATTACGCTGTGGTGTTCCGGGTGGCGTGAGTTGCGAAACTATTCCGCACTGTTTCAAATGTAGACCATACTCGTAACTCAAATATTCTCCTCCACGATCAGATCGTAGAAACTTTATTTTCTTGTTACGATGATGTTCAACTTCACTCTGAAATTCTTTGAACTTTTCAAATGTTTCAGACTTATGTTTCATTAAGTAGATATACCCATATCTGCTTAAATCATCTGTGAAGGTGAGAAAATAACGATATCCGCCACGAGCCTCAATATTCATCAGACCACATACATCTGTATGTATGATTTCCAACAAATCCGTTGCTCTCTCCATAGTACCAGAGAACGGTGTTTTGGTCATCTTGCCCATGAGGCACGGTTCGCAAGTACCAAGTGATTCATAATCAAGTGATTCCAAAAGTCCATCAGTATGGAGTTTCTTCATGCACTTTACACCGATATGACCTAAACGGCAGTGCCACAAATAAGTTGCACTATCATTATCAACTCTACACTTTTTGGTTTCAACATTATGAATATGTGTATCACTACTATCGAGATTCATCAAAAATAGACCACTCTTCAAGGGTGCATGACCATAAAAGATATTACTCATATAATAGAACAACCATTATTCTCTGATTTAAATGAATAACTGTCTCGCATCAAACAAGATCCAGATATAATGTTCATGCTCAACGCTGGCACCAAATAACAATTATTTAGGTCTAAAACTAATCCCGAAGGTAGATGTAGAGGTAGCGTGCCGACTGCGATCACATCGACTTTGGAACCATTTCCCATGCGCATCATCACCTCGTCCTTTGCCAGTGTTCGCTTAATCGGTAGTCCCTGTTTCGAGTTGCAAATTTTAGCAACAGAACCAGTATCAAATACCCAGGTGCTACTGCGAGCTCTAGTAAGGTACACATCAATAACATGTATATCACATATACCTTTGTTCACCTTGCCATCCTTCTTATCCGCCAAATACTTGGGGCAGTTCCGCTTCCAGTGTCCAGTCTGCTTTCAATAGAAGCACTCAGTTTCAGGCTTAGGTCCAGATTTGGGTTTCTTCTCCTGAGCAGTAACTTGTTTACTGTTCTTCTTGAAGTTCCCCTTCTTCTTCCCTTTGCCCTTTTTCTTGAAACTGGCGGTCTTGTTGACCATCAACACTTGATGCTCCTTCTTGATTTCTACCTCTGCAGCCTTTAGCATTGCGAAGAGCTCGGGAATTGTCTTATCCATCCCTTGCATGTTATAGTTCATCACGAAGCTCTTGTAGCTTGGTGGCAGTGATTGAAGAACTCTGTCAATGACGCTATCAACAGGAAGATTAACTCCTAGTTAAGTCAAGTGATTATGATACCCAGACATTTTGAGTATATGTTCACTGATAGAACTATTCTCCTCCATCTTGCAGCTATAGAATTTATTGGAGACTTCATATCTCTCAATCCGGGCATTTGCTTGAAATATTAACTTCAACTCCTGGAACATCTCATATGCTCCATGATGTTCAAAACGTCGTTGAAGTCCCGATTCTAAGTCGTAAAGCATGGCATACTGAACTATCGAGTAGTCATCAGCTTTGCTCTGCCAGACGTTCATAACATCTGGTGTTCCTCCAGCAGCAGGCCTGGCACCTAGCGGTGCTTCCAGGACGTGATTCTTCTGTGCAGCAATGAGGATAATCCTCAAGTTACGGACCTAGTCCGTGTAATTGCTACCATCATCTTTCAACTTTGCTTTCTCAAGGAATGCATTAAAATTCAACGGAACAACAACACGGGCCATCTATCTACAATCAAACATAGACAAGCAAGATACTATCAGGTACTAAGTTCATGTTAAATTTAAGTTCAATTAATCATATTACTTAAGAACTCCCACTTAGAAAGACATCCCTCTAATCTTCTAAGTGATCACGTGATGCAAATCAACTAAACCATAACCGATCATCACGTGAAATGGAGTAGCTTTCAATGGTGAACATCACTATGTTGATCATATCTACTATATGATTCATGCTCGACCTTTCGGCCTCAGTGTTCCGAGGCCATATCTGCATATGCTAGGCTCGTCAAGTTTAACCTGAGTATTCTGCGTGTGCAAAAACTGGCTTGCACCCGTTGTAGATGGACGTAGAGCTTATCACACCCAATCATCACGTGGTGTCTGGGCACAACGAACTTTGGCAACGGTGCATACTAAGAGAGAACACTTTTTCTTGAAATTTAGTGAGAGATCATCTTATAATGCTACCGTCAATCAAAGCAAGATAAGATGCATAAAAGATAAACATCACATGCAATCAATATAAGTGATATGATATGGCCATCATCATCTTGTGCTTGTGATCTCCATCTCCGAAGCACCGTCATGACCACCATCGTCACCGGCGCGACACCTTGATCACCATCGTAGCATCGTTGTCATCTCGCCAATCTTATGCTTCCACGACTATCGCTACCGCTTAGTGATAAAGTAAAGCATTACAGCGCAATTGCATTGCATACAATAAAGCGACAACCATATGGCTCCTGCCAGTTGTTGATAACTCGGTTACAAAACATGATCATCTCATACAATAAAATTTAGCATCATGTCTTGACCATATCACATCACAACATGCCCTGCAAAAACAAGTTAGACGTCCTCTACTTTGTTGTTGCAAGTTTTACGTGGCTGCTACGGGCTTAGCAAGAACCGTTCTTACCTACGCATCAAAATCACAACGATAGTTTGTCAAGTTGGTGATGTTTTAACCTTCGCAAGGACCGGGCGTAGCCACACTTGGTTCAACTAAAGTTGGAGAAACTGACACCCGCTAGCCACCTGTGTGCAAAGCACGTCAGTAGAACCAGTCTCGCGTAAGCGTACGCGTAATGTCGGTCTGGGCCGCTTCATCCAACTATACCGCCAAACCAAAGTATGACATGCTGGTAAGGAGTATGACTTATATCACCCACAACTCACTTGTGTTCTACTCGTGCACAACATCAACGCATAAAACCTGGCTCTGATACCACTGTTGGGGAACGTAGTAATTTCAAAAAAATCCTACGCACATGCAAGATCATGGTGATGCATAGCAACGAGAGGGAAGAGTGTTGTCTACGTACCCTCGTAGACCGGCAACGGAAGCGTTGACACAACGCAGAGGAAGTAGTCGTACGTCCTCCCGATCCGACCGATCCAAGTACCGAACGTACGGCACCTCCGAGTTCTGCACACGTTCAACTCGGTGATGTCCCTCGAGCTCCGATCCAGCAAAACGTTGAGGGAGAGTTTCGTCAGCACGGCGGCGTGCTGACGGTGATGATGTTCTACCGACGCAGGGCTTCGCCTAAGCACCGCTACGATATGACCGAGGTGGAATATGGTGGAAGGGGGCACCGCACACGGCTAAGGAACGATCACGAAGATCAACTTGTGTGTCATGGGGTGCCCCCTTGCCCCCGTATATAAAGGAGGGAGAGGGGGAGGTGTGGCCGGCCCTAGGGGTGCACCTGGAGGAGTCCTACTCCCATCGGGAGTAGGACTCCCCCCCCCCCTCTTGCCTTGTTGGAAAAGGAAGGGGGAAGGGAGAAAGAGGAAAGGCCCCCCCTTCCTTGTCCTATTCAGACTAGGGGGGCGCGCGGCCTGCCCTGGCCGTCCCTCCTCTTCTCCCTTATGGCCCATGTAGGCCCAATAACCCCCGAGGGGTTCCGGTAACCCCCCGGTACTCCGGTAAAATCCCGATTTCATCCGGAACGTTTCAGATATCCAAATATAGGCTTCCGATATATCAATCTTTATGTCTCGACCATTTCGAGACTCCTCGTCATGTCCGCGATCACATTCGGGACTCCGAACAACCTTCGGTACATCAAAACACAAAAACCCTAATTACGATCGTCACCGAACTTTAAGCGTGCGGACCCTACGGGTTCGAGAACTATGTAGACATGACCGAGACACGTCTCCGGTCAATAACCAATAGCGGAACCTGGATGCTCATATTGGCTCCTACATATTCTACGAAGATCTTTATCGGTCAGACCGCATAACAACATACGTTGTTCCCTTTGTCATCGGTATGTTACTTGCCTGAGATTCCATCGTCGGTATCTTAATACCTAGTTCAATCTCGTTACTGGCAAGTCTCTTTACTCGTTCCGTAATACATCATCCCGCAACTAACTTATTAGTTGCAATGCTTGCAAGGCTTGAGTGATGTGCATTACCGAGAGGGCCCAGAGATACCTCTCCGACAATCGGAGTGACAAATCCTAATCTCGAAATACGCCAACCCAACAAGTACCTTCGGAGACACCTGTAGAGCACCTTTATAATCACCCAGTTACGTTGTGACGTTTGGTAGCACACAAAGTGTTCCTCCGGTAAACAGGAGTTGCATAATCTCATAGTCATAGGAACATGTATAAGTTATGAAGAAATCAATAGCAACAAACTAAACGATCAAGTGCTAAGCTAATGGAATGGGTCAAGTCAATCACATCATTATCCTAATGATGTGATCCCGTTAATCAAATGACAACTCATGTCTATGGCTAGGAAACATAACCATTTTTGATTAACGAGCTAGTCAAGTAGAGGCATACTAGTGACACTCTGTTTGTCTATGTATTCACACATGTATTATGTTTCCAGTTAATACAATTCTAGCATGAATAATAAACATTTATCATGATATAAGGAAATAAATAATAACTTTATTATTGCCTCTAGGGCATATTTCCTTCAGTCGTATGTATGGCTGTGGGCTAATTTACCCCTACCTGTGTGATGAGGCGGGGCGGGCTAGTGTTCGGCGTGAGTTACCGTTTTGTCCTGACCATGTGGTGGTTGGTCAGCCGCATTGTATGATGGTGGTATGTATTCTGGTGCCTCCTCGTCAAATTGAGGTAGCAATTTGCGCTTTGGGTAACTTTTGGTTGGGCGCTTGAAGCCGTATTCTTCGGCTGCCAGGACATTGGCCCATTTATCATTGAGCAGATCTTGATCAGCTTGAAGTTGTTGCTTCTTTTTTTCAGGCTCCTTGCAGTGGATATTAGCTGGCGCTTGAAGCGCTCCTGCTCAAGAGGTTCCTCATGCACGATGAAATCATCGGTGCCGGGGCTCACCTCATCCTCAGAGAGCGGAAGATAACTTCCGTCCTCTGAGTCTTCGTGCGTGGCCTGTTTACCAGGGCTAACCTGCCCATTTCCCCGTTCATCTTGTTCATTAGTTGTTTCAACGAGGTCTTCGTTTTCTTCGGCACCTTCTGGAGTGTTATCTTCTCCTATGCTGGTGTTGCTGTCTTTACTGCGGCGTGCCTTAGAGCGGCGCCGCTGACGCCGGTGCTTGGATTGTATTTCGAAAGGTTTATCCTCAACTGGATCTTCCTTGTCATCGCCGATGTTCTCCTTTCGTGCATCCACCATGTATACATCATACGAGGAAGTGGCCGTCCAGCGTCCGGTGAACGGCGGGTTATGGGCCTCTTCTTCTCCGACATCGTCGTCCATACCGTCGATGTCCTCAGAGTCGTAATAAAGTGTGTCGGTCAAATCCTCGACCGTGGCTATGAAGTGGGTGGCGGGTGGGAAGCAAAATTCTCCACTGCCAGCCCCTAGTTCGAACTGGATATAGTTTGGTTGTGAGTCCTCCGCCAAGGACGGGTTCTTTAATGAGTTTAGCACATCGCCCAAAGGCGAGTGCTGGAAGATGTCTGCGGCACTAAATCCGAAGATTGATAAATGATCAAGTTCAGCGTCCGTGGGCTCACGCGGTTCGGAACTTACAGCCGGAGACGAGTCGGAGTTCTGGTGACAAAGATGTCATGAGAGGTTAAGTCTATGTGCGGCTCCAACACCGTGGAATTTGTGGCCTCCGTGGTGGGTTGATCCTCCTATCCTTGGACATCGCAGTCTGCTCCGGATCTAAGGCCAGAGCGGTTACAGGAGTCATCTCCTGGATGCGGTCTGATGACAGATTTAGGTCATGATCATCGGGGTGACCAGGAGCGGCTACCGCGGTCTCGAATCTGGCGAAGATCAAGTCTCCACGGATGTCCGCAACGTAGTTCAAGCTCCCAAATCTGACCTGATGGACAGGGGCGTAGCTTTCGACCTGCTCCAGATTGCCAAACGAATTGGCCCGCAGTGCGAAGCCGTCAAACACAAAGATTTGCCCGGGGAGGAAAGTTTCTCCCTGGACCGCGTCATTATTGACGATTGAAGGGGCCATCAAACCTTTTGGCGACAGCACAGTGGAACTCTCAATGAAAGCACCAATGTCGGTGTCAAAACTAGCGGATCTTGGGTAGGGGGTCCCGAACTGTGCGTCCAAGGTCGATGGTAACAGGAGACAGGGGACACGATGTTTACCCTGGTTCGGGCCCTCTCTATGGAGGTAATACCCTATGTCCTGCTTGATTGATATTGATGAATACGAGTATTACAAGAATTGATCTACCTCGAGATCGTAATGGCTAAACCCTAAAAGTCTAGCATGTATGACTATGATAATGAATATATACTTTCCGGACTAAGTTCTCCGGTTTATATAAGCACCGGGAGGATCTAGGGTTACACAAGGTCGGTTACAAAGAAAGGAATCTACATATTCGGTCGCCAAGCTTGCCTTCCACGCCAAGGAGAGTCCCATCCGGACACGGGTGTAGTATTCGGTCTTCGTATCTTCACAGCCCATCAGTCCAGCCCATGGCTAACAGGCCAGACGCCCGAGGACCCCTTAGTCCAGGACTCCCTCACCCCTAACCTCGTGTCTCCCCTCTCGGTGACTCGAGGGAGCTAGGTATTTGCCGCAACCATGCCTCTACGCCTGAGCTCCCCTCCTAGCCGCCACCACCGGTGGCTGCTAGTCGTCCCGCGGTGATAGGGGTCTCCCCAACGCCTTCCCTCAACACTTGGCATTTCTCTCTGGCTCTCCTCTTCCCTCTTTCAGAGTGGCTTGAATGACGTGGGTACGGCCATGGAGGTGTGTTTTGGTGGTCTAGTCGGCCACGATGGCGCAGCTTCTCACGTCGGTGACGTCGCAAAAGGAATGGGAGTGGTCTTGCTGGCTTGTGAGGTGATGCTCCTTTATCAGCGACCTGCGCAACAAGCGCAAGATCCACTCCCACCTTGGTATCCCTTTATATATTCCCGTCCAACCTCTGAGGTCAGTGCGTGCATCGTTCGATGGTGTGACGCCCATCGATCCAATGCAAGGTGGCAAGGGGCTCCTTTCGGCGATGGAGTTGGTTGGCATGGTTGTGTTTGACTTATGAGTGTTGGTGATGGCATGCCTCCTACAACGGGTAGCCTTCCTCTCAAATTGGTTCTGTTCTCCGGTTGTAATGTTGGTTGTAATTCCTAGTTGTTTCTTAATATATAAAGCAGGGTGAAAGCCTTTCTCGATACTATCTTCAAAGATCCATGAATCTTTTGTTGAGCAGTTTTAGTTTGTGATGCTTTGAAGTCTTCTCCACAAGGAAAATCTCCTCTACAAACCAAAGCCGAGTCATTTCAGTAGTCTACCAACCATTCATCTCTCTCACCATGTGCCTCTCTACTAGTGGAGTACACCACAAGATGGGAGACTAGGACGAGCCCACTCGCTTCACGATGCCTTCTTCCTCCTATTCGCCCTCCCCTTCCTCCCTCGTCTCCCGACTTGGACTACCAGCTCACCACCTTCGCCCATGATGACGTTGTTGTGAGCCTTTAAGGTCTTTGAACCTCAACACTTTGGTCCATCTGGCTCTCCACTTCTTGAGGTGGATGTAGATCTAGATCGAGGTGACCTATTAGCCACAGAATCAGACACATGCTTGAAAACAGAGTTCATGTGGGCCTCCTTGAAGTCCTTGTCAGTCCTCACCCCATTGGATATGAGGCCACACATCTTGTTAAGCATGAAGTTGGACAAGAACGACTGTCATGTCGTCGAATTCCCCCTCCCTAACATCTATGCCTTTCCAGCCATGATGGTTCCCTTATGTGCAGCAGCAATGACATTAGGCACCGCCATCACAATGTTGGATTCCTCACAGGCCCCTCGAAGACATCTGAATCCGGAGGCATGTGATCGTCGGTCGAAGGCTGGGAGTCCTCAACATAGGACGACATGAATTGGTTCTCGGACGAGACAACGACCTAACTAAAGTCTTGCATGCTCATGTCCTACAAGCCTTAGCATCAGGACTAGTGGAACACCGTATACATAGACATTAAGAAAGAGCACTACACATTGACAGTAAGCATAGTACACATGGATCATGAAGTTCAACACAACCCCTTGTGACTGATCTTCAAGATCAAAGCATATGGACTTTTTTCATGAAGTTCAACACACTACCACCCCTACATATCGATCATACTTGCAAAGTAGCATACTAAACATGATATGATTCACAAGCTAATATCACATCTACCATGGTATCATTGAAACCAACACAGAAAACAACATCAAAGCCTACCGAAGGACAATGGCTAGCCTGGTCCGGGTTAACCACATCATCCTTCCATCAAGAGAAAGGCCTCCTCACAAGCGCACCGTTGATCTACCCATCAGCTAGAGAACGACTTTGTCGCCGCCGTTGCTAGGGCTGTCGTCGGAGTGAGTTCAACCCACCGTTGGATTCGTCGTGCTAGGTTTTGGCCTCTGTCCTCAAGCTCCCTGGCCGCCGCTCGATTCTAGCTTGACCAGACGGACCAAGAGAGGAAAAATGGCGTTCCCATGCCATCTCAAATTCATCCGCATGGACTTGCTGGATGGTCCATCCATATCATAATCACTCTCAAACTTAACCAACAGTCTCACTAGTGTTCTCGTCAAATCAAAAGCCAACAACGTGGTAGGTATGAGTGACAAAAAAATAGTTCTATGGAACTCTTACCTTAAAACATGTAGTTTTATGCTATATGCTCTACTAAATTTGGCCACACAAGCCCAGAAACATTCCGCCCACTTGTCTGACCTCTTTCGTTTAGATTGCACGCAACCTCCAATAGAGATGATAAAAAAGGTTATTCGTATAAATTAGATGCACCACATTAACGTTTAACACTTTCATTTGTAGTCATCTTGGGGGCATCTTCAACACTGACCCGTAAACCGCCCGGATTCGTTCAAACCGAGCAGTCCGGACGTGATTTGTCGTTCAACGTTCTTGCAAAACAAAGGCAAACCAGGGGCATGGTGTCCAGTCCGCTACCACGTACATGATGGACACGTCGAACCCACCCACAGACCACTCACGTGTGGAGCGATTGCCGCGCATTAATGCCACTCTAGAGCACCAACACCGTATTTATGCCGGCGTAGAGCAGACGTGACCTCTCAATGGCTATGGCATTGCACAGGTGCGTCGGCCGAAAAATGTAATGAATTTGGTTCAGTTTGTTTAAAATATGTCGGACACTTTGGTTTAGTTGAAATACGTCAGAAAGATAATGGATTTATTATGGTCTAAATGAAAATTATATGGTTTGCATGAAATGTGTTCGTTTTGTATAAATTTGTATTCAGCTGTACGCGGGCATGATTAGATGGCCAGCTCTTGCATCACCGTTATGGACTGTTTTAGACCTATCCACGAACAAGTATGTTCGTTTTGGAGGCCGGCATTGAAGATGCCCTAACGATGTTTTTAAGCGAGTCAAAATCTTATGTCAACCCACTGATTAGTAGGTTCAGTGATATATAATTATTCTCGACTAATGTACCACAAAAATGTATTAATAAGATGATAACTACAAAAATCATCACTAAAATTTTGTGTTGTATACACTACACTTTTATAGACCAATTGTTGTTCAAACGTAAAATTTTGAGTTTCCTCTCACCTGTTCAATCTCCGAGAGAACTTTTCATGGCTAGACTTCACGGTGTGCACGGTCTCAAGAAACTTTAACAGTCGTGTGTGAACTTTTTACTAGTTGGACTGCGAGCGATGCATAGTCCCAAGGATATTTACAGTCCCCGCATAATTATGGCCAAAAGATTTGCTGCGAGCGATGCCATAGTCCCAAGGGATATTTACAGTCCCCGTATAATTATGGCCAAAAGATTTGCTGCGAGCGTGAGATTTCTGCCACGGGGAACACTTCCCCGACCAGGCGTGCACAGCTCCCTCTTGGGTTCTTCCTGCGCCGCGCATGCACCTAGACCCCACGCCAGCCTTTCTTGTACGTACCGTCACATCGGCCGCTTCCTCCATCGTAAGTATTTTTCTGGTTTGCAGAGACGATCTCGGTAATGCCCGCAAGCGGCAGCACTCGCTTGTAGTCCACTACTAGTGCATGCCCGTCCGTATTCTGCCGTTTGTTTGCCATGCATCTCGGTGTAGCTCCGCGACCGATGTGAGCCGCTCTCCGTAATTAGGCCCTCTGTGATTCGCAGGATTTTCAAATCGTAGGAATAGGAAAAGTATAGGGTTAGAGTGGCATGCACACATGAATCCTACAGGATTAGCATGGAGTGTTTGATGGCACAAAAAAAACAAAGAAATTGTAAAAAAAGGTTGAAGTGAATGTTAGATTTCCTATGAAATATAGTAAAAAAGATTCCATAGAAAAAATTCCTATGAGATCTAATCCTATGAATCAAAGAACCAACATAAGAAAAATTCTTAAAGATTTTAATTCTTCAGAAATCCTATAAAATTCCTTTGAATCAAAGGAGCCCTTAGCATGCACGCATGCCTTGGCAGGCTTGAATTGCATGTCGCTTCGCATGCACGCGCGCGTTCAATCCACCTAGGCTTGCGGGCGCATCTCTCTCCTCGGCTCCAAGCAAACTAGCGCCGTCTTCCCAGCATGCAAATCCGTAATATCTGGCTCTCAATTGCTAATGCAAACGGTGAAATCGATAACGGATGGACGGTAATTTTGAGAAAAACTGAAAACGCTGGGTGACGGGCGGAGGGAGAAGGGAGTACCCACAAGAGGTGCTACTCATCTTCTTTGAAAGTAGCCTACGATCTGACCCGACCCGAGTAGTATAGCTGTATAGGGCACATGAAAACATGTGTGAATCAGCCCGTGGAGCAAGCTGAGTTGCGAATTGACTCCCCAGTGCGGCAGACGATAAAACTACGCACCTGCAGGTCTGCTGCTGCCTGTAGTACTCCTTTCATTCCAAAATATAGTTTCGATGTCCAACTTTGATCATAAATTTAACCAACGAGACCAACTGCGGTGGGAAAAAAATTTATATAATTGAAAACTTCTTTTAAATACGAATTCGCTGATATAATTTTTACTCCAGCTGCAGTCGGTCTTGATAGTTAAATTTATGATCAAAGTTGAAGTACGGAATAGAAGAAACATTACATTGTGAAATCCGGAGAGACTAGAGTTCAGAGTGAATCTTTGGCTTCTGCAGTTCTCACCTTTGACGATACCGTGAAGCATCCAGCAGTCAAGACATCAACTTAGTCTTTACACAAACTCATCCACGGGAAAAGAGCAATGCTACGTCTACAAAGACTTACTTAAAGATTTTACGTACAAATTGATGTGGGAATTGCGATTTGTAACTGGGGATGGAAGACAATTAGTTTGAAATGTTAAGTAAACCTTTGTAATTCCAGCACTATCGCGAGGAAAAACTCCTTGGGAAGGTAAACCACAGTCGTTGGAGTAGTCTACGGACGCAGTCTAGTGACTTAATTGTAGCAGGCGTACTCAAAAGTCACTGGAGCTGGAGCTGCGTCCGTGGTCTTCAAGTAGGAGTAGCACAACAGGAGACGGGAGACCCCAGGACGGACACACAGGGCACCTTGGTGCGCCATGCCTTCTTCTTCCTCCTCTTCCTCGTATTCTTCCTCCGACGACTACTCATCCTCTTCCTACTCGTCATCGTCCTCTGACCCAGACTACAACATCGAGGATGGCGCCGCCGGCGCCGACCTCCGGTTGACGGCGGAGGAATTCGTCTCGGTCCTGCGCACGCAGAACGACGTCGACGCGGTGGGCAAGAAGTACGACATCTCGGAGGACCAGTACACAGCCCGCCCCGTCGGCGACCTGCGCGCGAGCTCGTCCCCGCCGCATGGCGCCGTCTGCGTGTACGCGCACGCGCTGGAGGCCGGGATGCGCCTCCCGCTGCACCCGTTCTTCCTGGACGTTCTCAACCACTTTAACCTCGCGCCGACGCAGCTCGCACCCAACGCTTGGCGCATCATGGCGGGCTTCCTTGTGCTCTGCCACTTGGCCCGCGTGCCGCCGCCCCTCGCCGTGTTCCGGCGTTTCTTCCTGCTCCACCACAAGCACAAGATAGCCTGGTACTTCTTCAAATCCAGGCGCGGCTCCGGCTTGCGCATCACGGGGTTGCCGGATTCCATCAAGGGTTGGAAGAGCGGGTTTTTCTTCCTTTATTCGGCGAACCCGTGGCCTTGTCCGGTGGAGTGGGGCAAGCCGTCCAAGAGCTCTCTGGTGGACCCTGTGCTCTCCGCCGAAGATAGGGAAACGGAGGCGAAGTTGCTGAGCGCTTGCGGAGCCTCCCCTGTTGATCTTAGAAAGTATCTTTGCCGCAGCAATCTTGCCGCCGCCATGATATCTCCCTTGTCGGCACCGAAGTCTTCATCACCGGAGCCCCCGGTATTGCAGCCGTCGCCACCACAGCCCCGGGCGCCGTCATCACCGGAGCCCCCGGCACCGAAGCCGTCGTCACCGCAGCTCCCGGCGCCGTCATCA
This sequence comes from Triticum dicoccoides, assembly GCF_002162155.2. Taxonomy (NCBI): domain Eukaryota; kingdom Viridiplantae; phylum Streptophyta; class Magnoliopsida; order Poales; family Poaceae; genus Triticum; species Triticum dicoccoides. The sequence continues at coordinate 96,667,757 of NC_041392.1, forward strand.
CCGCTGGCCCCGGCACCGAAGTCTTCGTCACCGCAGCTCCCGGCGCCGTCGTCACCGGAGCACCCGGCACCACAGCCTTCATCACTGCTGTCCCCGGCACCGCAGCCTTCGCCTTCTTATACTGCTACCAAAGGGATGGATCCTGCAGTCTACGTCATGATGAAAGCCATGCTGTCGGCGAACAAGGTGAAGTCCGAGCCGGACGGCAACACGACAGGGTCGTCGGCGTTGCGTGGGAAGAAGAGGAAATTGGACGAAGCATACGGTGACGACGGCCCGCCTTCTTATATGTTGCCAAACACTCAGCCTACTCCCCATGACAGCTCCGACGGCCCGCCTGGGGGGTTCTCCCGGAGTCGGAAGATGCGGCATATTCCCAGCGGACACGACGGCGACAGCATGGACCGGGAAGCCGCACGGGAGAGGCTGCGGGGCGTCGTCCCTCCGCAGCTGGAGCGCGTGTTTGCGGCGACCGAGCCCTCCGACATCGTCAAGTCTACATACGTCGCTATTCTTCAGGTACGCACGGTAGCAAATTCAGCGTAGGTGTTGTGCTTGTCCGGTGTCCGGTCGCTCACGTTGTCTTGTGTGCGGGTGGCGTCGACGCATGCGTGTAGGCAGCGAACCACGTGTCCTTCTCCTTTTCCTACGCGCTGGAGCTGGACACGGAGAACGCCGCACTGCGGACGCAGCTGCAGAAGACGGAGGCCAAGCTCACCGCGGCGGAGGCGAAGGTGCAGACGGTGAAGGCCGAGCTCGCCGTGCGGCAGCGCGCGCAGGACGCGATGGATGGCTACGAGCGCTGGCGGGGCGCAGACGCCGGGCGGAGGACGTGAAGCGCGTTGCGTGCTTTGGGTAGAGGCAGTCCGGCAGATAAACGGCCGCTTGACTACCTCATCGACTGATCTTTTGGAGTTCTCGTCTTATTTTGCATGTTCCTGGGTTATGCTGCAGGATTTGTTTGTTGGTATTCGCAAAACAAAAGTGTATAATTTGTCGCCGCAATGTTTTCAGATCTCCACTTTATTCAGCAAGTACTTATATATGTGTTCACATGCAACTGGAACTTTATGTTGCATTAACTGAGCTGTGTTTTTTTTTTGTGAAACTACTTCCTTTGTCCGGTGAAGAGTATATATTTGGCTTTTCAATTTATTAAAAAAAGTTTATTTCTATCTTTTCAATGCACCTTAAAGTAAGAAAAAATGTTTCTCTCTCATGACACGGTAATCAAGACTAATAACATTTTACATATGGCCTCCTTAATTTCTATATGCATTAAGCTTATTGGGATTGGGTAATCAAAGAGGAGAGAGGTGGTGGTTTGCACTTTTCCAATGCGTTTATTGCATTTCATAATTTATTCTAAAATTTCTACATATACTCTTTTCATTGAACGGAAGGAGTATTTGCAATTATAAAAGTTATCAGAATTCCAAAGTATTTCAACCATAATTAAAATTTTATCAAGATTCTGAGGTTACCAAACGACCACTCCTACTGCTAGAACAACGCGTTGATGTTGCCGTTTCCCTACCGAAGCCGGCTTGACCTTGTTGACCTTGTTAATGATAGTCAGAAAGTCTTCATGCATCTGTCTCTAAAGATCAGCACACCAAATATTACCAGATGACAAGAAACACTAACCTCACCGTCGAAGGACACGACAAAAATCTACACCGGTGCTCCGTCGACTACGTCTAAACGGACAAATTCAAGCAGTATCAGAGCCCGGAAGGCAAACCCAAAAAAGTAACAATGACATCCGCCCGAGCGCCGTATCTGCGAAAACTAGAAAAAAATCCTAACCTAAACTACTAACCGGAGCGAAGACACCGGGGTTCTCCTCCAGGTGATAACTTAGCTTAGCTTAAATGGCTATGTTGCTTGGAACTGCTCGGGTTTAATTCACTGGATTTGCTAATACTCGTCTACAGGAGAATTAGTGAAATATATATGTAGCGACCAGATCTTAAACAATCCAATCTCTGTGCTCCGGTGTCATCCCTGGATTAGTAATGCTGACACCACACAGTATTGAAGGATTTATAACAGAGTAGCAATCACACACTTAGTTCATCGAGTGTCTCAATAGAGATCTTATTACAAAAAATGTGGCTTAAGGTCATCTACTAATGATAACAGCGGAAGGCTTGGAAGATAAGTGAGTTCATCAACTCCAACGGCATCACTGAGTATAGAAACACGACCTAAAACTCCTTAATCATCGTCTGAAAAGTCTGCAACATTAACTTTGCAGCCCGAAAACGGGTCAGCACATGAAATATGCTGGCAATGTAACACATAGAGAATAATGGAATGAAACAGCTATACTATATGCATATTTGGCTGGTGGTAAGCTCTATGGTTACAGTTTTGCGTAAAGCCAATTTTTCCCTACTGCAAAGAAATAAATTTATTTAACTATTATGGTGGTTGTTGAACATTGAGAACAATGTAGACATGACCGAGACATGTCTCCGGTCAATAACCAATAGCGGAACCTGGATGCTCATATTGGCTCCCACATATTCTACGAAGATTTTATCGGTCAGACCGTATAACAACATACGTTGTTCCCTTTGTTATCGGTATGTTACTTGCCCGAGATTCGATCGTCGGTATATCAATACCTAGTTCAATCTCGTTACCGGCAAGTCTCTTTACTCGTTCCGTAATACATCATCTCGCAACTAACGCATTTAGTAGCATTGCTTGCAAGGCTTAGGTGATGTGCATTACCGACAGGGCCCAGAGATACCTCTCCGACAATCGGAGTGACAAATCCTAATCTTGAAATACGCCAACCCAACATGTACCTTTGGAGACACCTGTAGAGCTCCTTTATAATCACTCAGTTACGTTGTGACGTTTGGTAGCACACACAGTGTTCCTCCGGTAAACGGGAGTTGCATAATCTCATAGTCATAGGAACATGTATAAGTCACGAAGAAAGCAATAGCAACATACTGAACGATCGAGTGCTAAGCTAACGGAATGGGTCAAGTCAATCACATCATTGTCCTAATGATATGATCTCGTTAATCAAATAACAACTCTTTGTCTATGGTTAGGAAACATAACCATCTTTGATTAACGAGCTAGTCAAGTAGAGGCATACTAGTGACACTCTGTTTGTCTATGTATTCACACATGTATTATGTTTTCGGTTAATACAATTCTAGCATGAATAATAAACATTTATCATAAAATAAGGAAATAAATAATAACTTTATTATTACCTCTAGGGCATATTTCCTTCAGGTTGCTACCATTAACTGCATGCTCAACTCATCATTCAGTCCTTCCAGAAACTTTTTCTGCTTAGCGGCATCCGTAGCAACGTCATCCAGGGCATAATGTGCTAACTTACTAAAGTCCTCCACATACTGGCCAACTGTCCGTTAAGTTGCGAAACTCTCCCTTCTTCATGGCCATAGCTCCTGCTGAAACATGGGCAGTTCGAAAAGCCTGCTGAAACTGGTCCCATGCGACAGTATCGACAGGGAAAGTGGCTGTGAAATTTTCCCACCATGATGTTGCGGGTCCTTCAAGATGATGTGCGGCAAACTTTACCTTATCCTCATTAGTGCATCCTGCTGTGGTCAACTCTCTAGTTGTCTTGCGGAGCCAATCATCTGCTACCATCGGCTCGGTGCTACTGGAAAACACCGGCGGATTTAGCCTAAGAAAACGGGCTAAGTGGTCAACAGGTGGTGGTGGTGGTGGTGGGTTGTTGTTGTTATTCCCCTGATTCTGATTCGGGACTAGCAACTGCATCAATGTGTTCTGCTGCTGGATCAACTGGGTTAGCTCCGGTGGAAAGGTAAATCCGGGGTCACGTCTCGGAGGCATCTGAGGGTTTAGAAAAGATGAGATTTAAGAATAGGGGGGGTCTAAAGAGAAAACACTACCCATATGCACATGAGGCAAAAACAAACAATTCACTCATTCAATCAAACAAGGGCATACAATCGATCTAACTATCGCAAAAGTGCTCGGACTACTATATTTACATGGTGGACCACTACTACTGATGAGGTTGTCTGCTAGAAATATTCTTCGGTTGCAGACTCCATGAAATCTGCTCCAGCTTCATCAACATAATCATCATCGCTATCATCTGGATCCGAGTCGGTGTCGTCGATGATGATGTAGTCTTCCGGGCGGATCTCCTTGGGTTCTTCGTCTTCTTCTACTGGTGTAGGGCCTCCCATAAATATTCCAATCTTCTTGATTAGATCGTTATTCTTCCCCACTAATACTTCGATTTCCTCTTCATAATCTTCATGTGTAGCCTTGAGTTCTTCCTCCAGTTCCTTGATTCTTGTCTTTGCCTTCTTTAGGTATATCATGTCGGCGCACATCTGGTTCTCTTGACATCGAATGTGCTGGTTTAACTCCTGGATAAAAGCTGCAATTGATCTATCCTTTTTGGTGCTGATCATCTCCCAGTGCTCATCTCGGCACCCACAAATCTGGTAGATAGTATCCTTGAGATCATTTCGGTAGACTTCTCCAATGCGTCCCATGGCGATGTGAGCTGCCATGCTCTTTCCTAGACTCCAAGTTGGTGCATCAAAAGAAAACTCTATGGGCTCAGTGACTGGCATGAACGTCTTTCCTGGAACTTGAACTTGAATCATCCAGCGCTCTTCTTCAGGTAAAGTGGCGTTGTAGGTTCCGGTGAAGCTTGGTACTCCTATGTTTAGATATCTAGTGACTTCCTTCAAGTGACGTCCAAAGGGTGTATTTTCATCCGGTTGCGTGAACTTGTTCCTTGCTTCCGCCATCCTAAAGAGTAGAAAAGATGAGAGGTCAGAAGAGAAGAGAGTGAGTAGTGATCTAGGTCTTTATCTTAGTGGTCGTGTCCTACAGTCGGCGTGTGCTCTGATACCATCTTGTAGCGACCAGACCTCAAACGATCCAATCTCTGTGCTCCAGTGTCATCCCTGGATCAGTAATGCTGACACCACACAGTACTTGAAGGATTTATAACAGAGTAGCAATCACACACTTAGTTCATCGAGTGTCTCAATAGAGATCTTATTACAAAAAATGTGGCTTAAGGCCATCTACTAATGATAACAGCGGAAGGCTTGGAAGATAAGTGAGTCCATCAACTTCAATGGCATCACTGAGTATAAAACCACGACCTAAAACTCCTTAATCGTCGTCGAAAAAGTCTGCAACATTAACGTTGCAGCCCGAAAATGGGTTAGCACATGAAATATGCTAGCAATGTAACACATGGAGAATAATGGAATGAAACAGCTATACTATAAGCATATTTGACTGGTGGTAAGCTCTATGGTTACAGTTTTGCGTAAAGCCAATTTTTCCCTACTGCAAAGGAATAAATTTATTTAACTATTATGGTGGTTGTTGAACATTGAGAATGGTTGACAGCATTCTCAATCCCAATTAAGTAACATCATTAACAAACCCATGAAATTAAATTTTAGAGTAACATGCTGAGATTCACATGATAATCCAGGTACTAGATACTCAAGATGTCCATAACCGGGGACACGACTAACCATGATTAGTTTATACACTCTGCAGAGGTTTGCGCACTTTTCCCCCACAAGACTCGATCACCTCCGTTTGGTTTCTCGCACTACACGGTGTTTGAGAAACGGATGACTGAGACATAGTCTTTCAGAAACGCTAGCACCTTACGATGGGTAGACCGTACCACCTACTTCCCCTACATCTGCTAGTCTACCACTGTAAGAGTTCGCACGACTTAGTCAACTATGCTAGAGCCCATAATAGCTTGTGGCTGCACACGGAAGTTTCTAGCATGAATAATCTCATGATTCCTTTGAACCTGGGTGGCGGTCCAAAAGAAAACAGGCAATCCTGGAATACCCAGGTACCTCAATCCACCCAGATGTGTATTTAAGTTGCCACCTTAGATAAACCATTGATTTAAAAATCTCACATCTGTCATGAATATCACTCACCCAATCCATGTCTACTAGCATAGCATAGCAATAATAAGCAAACGTAGAAGTAACTCCCAAAGGTTTGATAATAAACAGGTAATAGGTACTACCTCAACTACTTCCCAAACCCACAATTTAATTAGATCCTAATCATGCAATGTGTAAGGATTGATATAATGCAATAAAATTAGGTAGTAGAAAGTATGATCAAAGTGTTACTTGCCTTGCTGATGATCCGGGAAACCTAACGATTCGAAGTAGCAAGCGGCACACTCCGGGTACTTTACCGCAAACAAACAAGCATACAATAAGTACTCAACTAATGCACGGGCAAAACTCAAATAAGGGATCTAACCAAAAAGTTCAACTTAAGAACTCCGGTTGACAAAATCAAATCGAACGAAGCAACAAAAGACAAATGGCAAAAGAAACAGGCTTCGTTTACTATTCTGGATCTAAAGCAATTTTTACATAAGCAAAAACTTGTTTAAGTTGGTTAAATGGAAAGAGAGTTTCGAGATGAAACTCCAGGCGCTTGAATCGTCTGATTCCGATAAACGCGCGAGAAGTTATACTAAAACGAAAATCGGATCAGAAATCGCGATAGAAAATCACGGATTTAATCCGAGAAAAAGAAAAACGACGAACAGTTTAACGAACGAACGTTCGTTAACTGGATCTAAACGATGAACACATTCGTTGAAACGAACGAACGAGCGAACGCTCGCTAATTAGCCTAAACCGTAAAAAAACCGTTCTAATAAAAAAATGGATCTAAAAAAACCGACGAAAACCGAACGGTTTTTCCGGGAAAACTGGCGGCGGGATCGAGGAAAACCTCGGGCTGCGGGACAGCGGCGGCGGGGTCCGGCGGGGCGGCGGCGTCGAGCGGGGCGGCGGCGGTGGGCGGTGGGCGGCGGGCGGCGGCGGGCAGCGGCGTCGACGGCGGGGTCGGGCGCTGGCGGCTAGGGTTTCGGCCCGGGTGGGCCGGCGGTTTATAAAGGCTGGATCCGAGGAGTCCGGGCCTAGCACGGCCTGTAGGTCGGTTCAGACGTTTTTTTTAATAATTCCACGCAGAAAAACTAACGAAAGAAATACTAAACGGACTCCAAAAATCCTGAAATAAATTTTCCCGGGCTTCTAAAATCAAGGCGCACAGGATGAACATTTATTTGGGCACAAATGCAATTTTGAAAAACGCGCATTTTTCCTAAATTCAAATAAAATAGCAAATAAAACCAAATAAAATCTTATTTGATTTTTTTATTAAATCCTCAATATTTCTTTATTTTGGGAAAGTCATTTTATTCCCTCTCTCATATTTTTGCAATAGAGATAATTGAAGATAAAATAAATAAAATCAAATGATCCTATTTTCAAAATTTGAGACAACTCAAATATGAAAATAACGAAATCTCCAACTCTCTCTGAGGGTCCTTGAGTTGTGAAAAATTTATAGGATCAACCAAAATGCAATAAATATGATATGCAACGATGATCTAGTGTATAACATTCCAAATTAAAAATTTGGGATGTTACAATATAACACCCATATTATTTGATTATTTAAAAATATAAAAAAATCACATAAACCTTCATATAAAATTAAATGGTACTCCATCTATTCCATAACTGCTATATTCCATACATTATGAAATGGAGGGAGTATAGCAGATAGATGAGACTTAGTTAAATCTCACCCAAATGAGAACTGCCGCATAATTAAGTCATAGACTTGGCCTGGACGATGACATTTTTCTGATTTGATGGTATAATTTTTGCTCTCGCCGCAGTTGCCCATGTTGGTTAAATTTATGGTCAAACTTAAATCTCGAAAAGCACCGGTGCAATACATTATGGAGTGGAGGGAGTATAGGAATTAGATGAAACTTAGTTAACTCTCATCCAAATGAGAACTGGCCAAAGAATTAAGTGTTAGACTTGGCATGGACGGTGACATTTTTTCTGGATTTGATCAAGCGCTTATGTTTCAACGGCTTGACATGTGCCTCTACTATGAGTGTGTTATGGCTACTTGGTCAATCTCGAAATCTGTTGGCTACGTCTTTTGAAGGTGCGCATGGAGGTAATGTTTGTGTGTCTATGTTCACGGCTCGAGTGTGCATGTTTGTTTATCGTAAGCTCTGTACTATGTTTTTTTAAAAGAAAATTTATGCTCCTTTTTTATTTAAAAGTAAGTGCGTGTAGGGAAACTTCACATGCAATTTCAAAAAAATTCTACAATCACGCAAGATCTATCTAGAAGATGCATAACAATGAGAGGGGGAGAGTGTGTCCATGTACCCTCATAGACCGAAAGCGAAACTGTTAGGTTAACGCGGTTGATGTAGTCGAACGTCTTCGTAATCCAACCGATCAAGTACCGAACATACGGTACCTCCGAGTTCAGCATACGTTCAGCTCGATAACGTCCCTCGAACTTTTGATCCAGCAGAGGGTCGAGGAAGAGTTTCGTCAGCACAATGGCGTGATGACGGTGATGGTCATGTCATCCGCACAGGGCTACGCCTAAGCACTACAACGCTATGACCGAAGGAGTAAACTGTGGAGGGGGCACCACACACGGCTAAAAGAACAATTGATGTGCTATGGGGTGCCCCCTGCCCCCGTATATAAAGAAGGGGAGGAGGAGGCCGTCGCGCGCCATAGGGGGGAGTCCTACACTCCTAGTAGGATTCGCCCCCACCCCCTTTTTTTCCTTTCTCATCGGAGGGGAAAAAGAAAGGAGAGGAAGAGGGGAAGGGAAAGGGGGGCGCTGCCCCCTCCCCTAGTCCAAGTCGGACTCCCATGGGGGGGCACCCCTTGTGGGCTCCCCTCTCTTTCCCCTAAGGCCCATGTAGGCCCAATACTTCCCCGGGGGGTTCCGGTAACCACTTGGTACTCTGAAATATACCCGAACCTTTCTGAAACCATTCGGTGTCCGAATATCATTGTCCAATATATCAATCTTTAACTCTCGGCCATTTCGAGACTCCTCGTCATGTCCGTGATCTCATCCGAGAATCCGAACAAATAAACTTCGGTCGCCAAAACACATAACTCATAATACAAATCGTCATTGAACGTTAAGCGTGCGGACCCTACGGGTTCGAGAACTATGTAGACATGACCGAGACATATCTTCAGTCAATAACCAATAGCGGAATCTGGATGCTCATATTGGTTCCTATATATTCTACGAAGATCTTTATCGGTCAAACCGCAATAACAATATACGTCATTCCCTTTGTCATCGGTATGTTACTTGTCTGAGATTCGATCATCGGTATCCTCATACCTAGTTCAATCTCGTTACCGACAAGTCTCTTTACTCGTTCCATAATGCATCATCCCGCAACTAACTCATTAGTCACATTGCTTGCAAGGCTTATAGTGATGTGCATTACCGAGAGGGTTCAGAGATACCTCTCCGATACTCGGAGTGACAAATCCTAATCCTGATCTATGCCAACCCAATAAACACCTTCAGAGACACTTGTAGAGCATCTTTATAATCACCCAGTTACATTGTGACGTTTGATGGCACACAAGGTGTTCCTCCGGTATTCGGGAGTTGCATAATCTCATAGTCAGAGGAATATGTATAAGTCATGAAGAAAGCAATAAAACTTAACGATCATTATGCTAAGCTAACGGATGGTTCTTGCCCATCACATCATTCTCCTAATGATGTAATCCCGTTCATAAAATGACAAGACATGTCAATGGTCATGAAACTTAACCATCTTTGATTAATGAGCTAGTCAAGCAGAGGCATATTAGGGACACTTTGTTTTGTCTATATATTCACACATGTATCAAGTTTCCGGTTAATACAATTCTAACATAAATAATAAACATTTATCATGATATAAGGAAAAATAAATAACAACTTTATTATTGCCTCTAGGGCATATTTCCTTCAGTGCGTTATACAGTATGATTTACCTTCTTTATGAAAATTAAATGATTAATGTGATCCTTCTTTTGTCGATGCGTGTTGGCCTCATGGGAGTAGATCCATGGTCAGGCAGGTTGTGGGGTCTCTCCCCGACGGGGCGGCGCCAAGGTTCTGCCTAACTCGGGATGTGACGGCGTCCATTTTCAGCTAGGTGATTGTGCTTGAGAGCCACGACAAGTAGTTGTAGCAGCACTGTTGCATGGCCTCTGGCCAGATCAACATCATGTGCATCTATGTGTCATCGTTGTCAGGGTGTGCCTCTCGCCGATCTATCCGAGATGGCCGTTTTGCGGTCTTGATCGACAGGCGTTGGGAGGGTGCGATAGTCCTCTCTTCTGGTTGATCGTCAACCCATGTCCTAGGGTGGCACGGGTGAGGTACGTAGTGAAAGCTTCCTGCTTCCGCGTCGATGACGACGACGGCAATGCCTGTGAATTTTGCCTCCCTGTTCACGGGGTTGCAACAAAGCTCATGTTGTAGAGCGCTGAGCACAACACAAGGTCTGCAAAGACTCAACGAGTAGATTGGACACAGAAATTACAAAAAAAAACTATTCAAAAGATTTGCAACATGACTCATGTTTTGAGAACAATAGGAGGCTTATTACAAAGCCTCGCTGACTAGATCAAACATAGAAAAAAATCGAGGGATTGCAACAAGGTTCATGTTGGAAAGCACTAAGCGCAACATGATGCTTGTTGCAAAGGCTCGAGTAGATCCGATGGTTGTCGCGCCAGAAAAACATTTAGGCTTTGTTCGGTTACACCTCTTCCCACAGGGATTGGAGGGGATTTGGAGGGGATTTGACTTGTAGGAGATCTAATCCCCCCTCAATCCCTGCCAAACCTCTTCAATTCCCTGTGAACCGAACGCAGCCTTAGGGGTGGTAACAAGGCTCGAGTTGCAAAGCATCGAGTGCAACACAAGGCTTGTTGCAAAGACTCGTCAGCTCACGGGGAAGGACCAAATGGTTGTCTGTGGCTCCATCATATGGTATCTCGAGTAATCGATCTTCTGGTATTATCATCCGACCCACACGTAGCATGTCCCATATTGTATAGAGAGGTGTAGACTGTGGAGTCTAGTGTAGTTTTCCATCAGCGAACACTCTTCCATTGCCTGAGAAACCCAATATGCGTGTCAACTCTCTCTACCTCCCTCCCTCTCTCTCTCTGTGCATGTGCAGAAACAATTCTCTCCCTTTTTAGGGTTGGCAAACAACTGGACCTTTGTTTTTTTAAATGAACAACAATTGGACTTGTTTGGTTACCAGGAAATGGGATTACTCTTTGTGTACCTAGGGCATGGGACCTCGAAATCCCCGACCTACGTGGCGCCTGACCCCAAATCACGCATAAGGATGGCAATGGGCAGGGTAGAGCAATACAATGTCCATACATGTATAGTCAGTGGGTACAAAAATCTATCCATACCCATACCCATGGGTATGAAACCTTACCCATACCCATACCCGACGGGTACCCGCACCCATTGGGTACTCAGCGGATAGAACAAATAGTACATAAGTTGTTCACAATTTTACGCTCTTTGATAGCACATTTAACAAAAAAAATCAATTATCTCAGCTGAATAACAGGTCGATGAGTAAATGGCCACTATCAAAATTTAGAAGTCATAACATCCTCTTATGTCAATAGGAGTAGACGAGTCACATGACAAATTAATGACTAATTGACGGCAACTTAACATTAGTTCACAAACGGACAGGGTATGGGTATACCCACGGGTACAAGGATATACCCATACCCTACTCATGACTTCATGGGTAGGATATGGGTACTACTCATGGGTATAAAAATGTGTCCATACCCTGCCCATGCGGGTACGGTACCCTGCATGTACCCATACCCATGGGTAAAATTGTCATGCTTAGTCAAGCACCCCTCACCCCATCACAGGCATAGCAGGTCGGCCCAGTATAAAAGTTTTTTCTCCTCATACCGCAAAAAACACAAATAATTCCTATAGAAACAAGATTCTTTCCATGTCGGCTGGCTTGAAAGCTTAGGCAATAACAACTAGGTCGAAGCCTCCTTGTTGTCCTCTATGAGGAAAATACTCTATTTGACAGTTCTTTTAGTACAGCATTAGCATTTTCTTGAATCACAACAATAGCATGTAGGAGTAATATGTTCCCTATTTGTTATGTGTATTATTTTATGTTATAAATAAAAATGAAAAAATCATAATAAAAAATGTGAACTTGAAGAAAGTTCATAAATTTGAAAAAGTTCTTACAAATTGGAAAATGTTCATGAATTTGAGAAAAGTTCACGAATTTGAAAAATGTTCATCAATTTTGAAAAAATATATCTAATTTCATAAAAGTTAACAAATTTGAAAAAAAGTCATCGATTTTCATAAAAAGTTCATCAACTTTGAAAAATTTCATTGATTTTGAAAAAAGTTCATCAAATTTGAACTTTTTATTGAATTCAAAAAAGTTCATCAATTTAGAAAAAAAATCTTTGGCTTTTGAAAAAATTATTCAATTTTAAAAAATAGTTCATCGAATTTGGAAAAGGTTCATTAATTTGAAAAAAAGTTCATCCATTTTGAGAAAGAGTTCATTGATTTAAAAAAAGTATAAAATTTTGGAAAAAAAGTTCGTGAATATGAAAATTGTTCATATATTTTGAAGAAAATGTTCACGAATTTGAAAAAAGTTCATCTATTTTGAGAGAAAAACCATGAATTAGAATAAAGTTCGCACAATTAAAGAAACAGAAAAATAAAATGTAACAAGGAAAAAAGAAAGAAAAAAGAAAGAAAAGGGAAAAAAGGTCTCAGCGAACCGAAGAAGAAAAAAAGAAAAAAAATGAAAGTTAGAAAGCACATGTTTGTGCAGATGTCCTAATGGCTATACGGTTCTCTGTTAATCAAGAGGTCCCAGTTTGATTCCTTCTGCCGCACCATTCTTTGGAGTTTGAGAGGAAAGAGAAGGAAGGTCAATGCGCCGGCCCAGTTTGGACCGGGGTGTGCCCTGATGGCGAAAACGCCTTTATCAGGCGCCTTCAGCGCCAAATAGAGTTTCTTGGCTACTAAAGTTGCTCGTTGTGTGTTCAACATCGAGGTATACGTCTAAACCTGGTCAACCGGGCCTTTTTAGGCGTGCCAGCATGTCAGCCCACGTGCCTGGCCTGTCACGTGGATTATCGGCCATGCCTGGCACGTGGCCTGGCTAGGGTGTGCTTGGGTTGCCTAGTCCGACACGTGCTGGCACGTCACACCTAACAGCAAGGGCGGGCCCACTTCAATTCAAGGGTATTCAGTTGAATACCTATTATTTTTACCCAAAAATTATGTGTATATAGTCCATATAGCATACACACGTGTAGAGAAAAAGGAAACTTATGGAAAATTTGAGGTCGTGCACGGACTCAACCCAATACAAGGACAACGAACCTCTGGTTTTCCATCCTCCCCATCCCACATGGCCAGCGGCCCATTATTTTTTCTTCTCCAAGCCCAATACGAGAACCATACGACCTGATCGCTCGCAACAACACAACGATCGAGCACATCACACGCATGAGGCTGCATGCCTGTTTGGTTCTTGTCCTTGAGCAAACTTGTCTGGCCTGAAGCTTGTGTGAGATCTGCCTGTACTCTGTTTGGTTGGTGCATGAATAAGTTGAAGCTAGCTTGGGAATCTCAACGAGTCATTAGCCCAAATTCCAATCTCACACGCGGCCGCAGACTCGAGGTAGGGTTGATCAACATGCCGGCAGGGGTGCACGGTGGGCGGCTGTGCAGCTGACGTGTGTGTCCACTGTCGTGGGTCCGGGTGTACGAGAAAAATGTTTGGTGTCATTTCTTCGGTTGTTCTTCAAACTTCAGTACTTTTTCTCCTGTAAAAGGATGAGTTAATCCACCTGATTGGCTTCCTATTTTTGTACAGGATGACATTATTTTGTTTATATGCTGAAATCTGAGACTTGTTTGGGATCTGAGACTTTCTATTTCAGTAAAGTATAAGATATTGAAATTTGAGACTTGTTTGTAGATTCACAAGATTGAATTGTTAAGACAAGAGAATTATGTAGGGTTATTAAGTAGTACTATAATGCAATAATATTATTTGCAATTTGTGATGTGATTTTCAGTAGTAATATTATTTAGTACTCGCCCCGTCCCATAATGTAAAATGTTTTTGCAAGCTAACATAGCTTGTAAAGATATCTTACATTATCGGACGGATGGAGTAGTATAGAACAATATGGTGTTTCGGGTTATACAAGCCAAAAAAAAGAAGGGCTTTAGGCTTTCAGAAGAAATCAACATTTTAAATTTTGAATACACAGTCTCCAAATCCTGGGCCCGCCCCTGCCTAACAAGAGTTGTGTGTCCAACATCGAGGTATACATCCAAACCTGGCCACTGGGCATGTTTAGGCATGCCGACATGTCAGCCTGTGTGCCTGGCCTGTCATGGGCCGGCCAGGCACGTGGCTTCTCGGGCCGTGCCTGGCACGTGGCTCGGCTAGGGCCGTGCCTGGGCATCCTAGTCCAACACACGCTGGCACGACACGCCTAACAAAAGCGCAGCGATGAGCCAATTAGCCAGCGAGCTAATTGTTGCGTGTTTACGAAGAAAAAAGAGCAAGTTCTTGCCCGTGTCACGAAGGAGCAGGGGGAGCGTGTATCCTGGGACAAGGCGACGAACACATTTACATCCCTGTTCCCAGTCCTACTGCTACTGCTACGTAGGTTGGCTCGATGGAGCAATGCATACGAGTAAATTGCACAGAAGTACCACAACTGGGGCATTGAAAGCAGATTGGTACCAAGATTGGTAATTTTTACGTGTCAGTACCAAGATTGGGGCGAGCCGTCGCGAAAAAGACTAAAAGTGTGTTTTATACGTATTGACAGAAAAACTGACCGGTTGGGCCCGCCCGTCAGGCGCCACACTGGCCAGTGCACGCATGCCCGCGCGCTGACTAGGACGAGGCCGGCTCGCACCGTTTTGGTCACGCCTGTGCGACCAAGCCAGACCCCGACCCCGCTCTGCCCTCTTCCTTCTCCTTGCACCCTCGCCGGCGGCTGCCTCCCCGCCCGCCCCGCCGCCCGCCACACCACACCGCCATAGCCATGGATAGAAGTGCTTAGGCACTGTCACCTCCCCCGCGGTTGCTCCTCCTCCTGCCCTCCTCTCCCCCGCGGCTGCTGTGCCCGGGCAACGATGGCCACGGTGACTCCGGCAGGCGGCAATGGCCGAGGCGCTGCAAGCGGCGGCAACCTCCCCTGCTTAGGCCTCGATGGAAGTGGCGGCTACTCCAGCTCGGAGTACAGTAGCGAGGACGAAGATTTTATGGAGCCGGCGTTGTCGATGGAGCAGTGGCTGCAGATGGCGCGAATTTGGGTGGCCAACCCTAGCACCGCCCATCACTGGACTCATGGATTCGGTGGTGTTCTGTAAGTGCTCCACTGTTCCATTCTTGCTCACTGAAATTGGGGATTAGTGTTAGGGTTTACTGCCTGCATGTTTAGCGCTCTACTTGCTAGTCCTAACTAGAGCAGAGAAGTATAGTGGATTACATGAGTCCTAACTAGAGCAGAGAAGTATAGTGGATTACATGAGTCCTAACTAGAGCAGAGCAGCATTATGTGTTACCTAACTGGAGCAGAGCAGAGCAGCATCAGTGGATTACATTGTTATTTCTTAGTCCAAATTGTCAGAGCAGCATTAGGTGTTACCTAGCTAGAGCAGAGCAGAGCAGAGAAGCATAGTGGATTAAATGAGTCCTAACTAGAGCAGAGCACCATTAGTGGACAATTCTGTTAACTACTTATCTGAAAATACAAAACATCAGTTTGCTGTGAGTTAAGTATCCACTCTGTAATTAGGGTTGCATTGAGATATTTGTTTACATTGTTTGATTTTGTAGCAATTGTTTAGTTTATTCATATTGTAAGGGTAAATAAAAGCTTTGTTTATATGTTAACTTAAACAAAGCTTTGTTTATATGTTAACTTAAAAAAAGCTTTGTTTATATGTTAGCCTGTTTGTTAAGTAAAATTGTTTATTAACCAATTTTGTCTGTTATTTCATTTTGCAGTTTGTATGATGACATTTTGGCTCTTAGGTTCCATTTTGATGCTTCAGAAATGTTTGAGTTGAAACTCTGCAGTTCAGATGTAACATACTTGAATATGATTGCAGTGATGGAAACCCAAGGATTTAGTGAATATGATCTGTTGTTTCACATTGAGAATCCAGATTTAGGGGAGAAAGGATTGGAGATGGTAGAGAGTAATGTTGAGTTGCAACTAGTAAAGAGGCAGGTTGAGGAGTGTAAGGTTCTAAATTTGCTAGTGAGGGCATGTCCACCTCCTTGCAGCCAGTTTGAGAGGCAGGAATTATCCACTATTGTGTATGAAGAGCCTGTGTTATATGATCTCAGTGAGACACCCATCTATGCTATTGATGAAGAAGGAGTTGCCTTTGAAAGTCAGAGTAGCAGCTGCAGTGTAGCTCATGGTATTGGTGTTTGCACACAAGAGAGAAAGAATGTAAAAGGAAAACTGAAAGCTGTTTTGGAAATAGAAGAAGAAGAGGGATATGATGGCAATGGTGGTTCTGATTGTGAAGGTGAAGATGACAGTGATGTAAACCCTTTTTATATGGGTGATGCTAACGACATAGAGATGGATGAGGGAAAGAAACAGAGTGAGTATGATGAAATAGAAGAGGAAGAAACAGATGATGGAGAATCTGAGGAGGAAGAAGTGGTGCATTATGAGGGTGACACAGAGGTTGAGGAACCTTTCCAAATGGATGAAGATGACAAAGTTGTTTCACAGGATAAAGAAACTGTAATTGTACATGAAGAGAAGAAGAAGAAGAAACAGAAGCTTCCAGTTAAGAAAGGGCCTACAACAAGGACACATTCAAGTGTAGTTCAAGAAGAGGAACCTGATTTCAAACATTCATCTGATGAAGATGAGAAAGGATTGTTGAAGGAGGCTGATGATGATGGTTATGAGCCATTGTCATTTGTGCTGCCAAAGAAAAGGAAGAGGAGGGCAAAGCAGAGGCCTCCTAGAAAATGGTACAATGAGAAAATGGAGGCACCACATGAGCAATTATGTCTAAAGTGTTGGGGAACGTTGCAGAAAACAAAAAATTTCCTACGATTTCACCAAGATCCATCTATGAGTTCATCTAGCAACGAGTGATCGGATTGCATCTACATACCTTTATAGATCACGCACGGAAGCGTTCAAAGAACGGGGATGAGGAAGTCGTACTCGACGTGATCCAAATCACCGGAGATCCTAGCGCCGAACGGACGGCACCTCCGTGTTCAACACATGTACGGTCAGTGTGACGTCTCCTCCTTCTTGATCCAGCAAGGGGGGGGGAGGAGAGGTTGATGAAGATCCAGCAGCACGACGGCGTGGTGGTGGATGCAGGGGTCACCGCAGCAGGACTTCGTCGTTCTACTACGAGAGGGAGAGGTGTAGCAGGAGGGAGGGAGGCGCCAAGACTCAAGGGTACGGCTGCCCCCTCCCCCCTTTATATAGGCCCCCTAGGGGGTGCGCCGGCCCTAGGAGATGGGATCTCCTAGGGGGTGCGCCGGCCCTAGGAGATGGGATCTCCTAGGGGGGCGGCGGCCAAGGGGTGGAGTGCCCCCCAAGCCAGGTGGGGCGCCCCCCCACCCTAGGGTTCCAACCCTAGGCGCATGGGGTGGGCCAAGGGGGGCGCACCAGCCCACTATGGGCTGGTTCCCCTCCCCACTTTGGCCCATGGGGCCCTCCGGGATGGGTGGCCCCACCCGGTGGACCCCCGGGACCCTTCCGGTGGTCCCGGTACAATACTGGTGATCCCCGAAACTCTCCCGATGGCCGAAACTGCACTTCCTATATATAATTCTTCACCTCCTGACCATTCCGGAACTCCTCGTGACGTCTGGGATCTCATCAGGGACTCCGAACAACTTTTGGGTTACTGCATATTATATCTCTACAACCCTAGCGTCACCGAACCTTAAGTGTGTAGACCCTACGGGTTCGGGAGACATGTAGACATGACCGAGATGGCTCTCCGGTCAATAACCAACAGCGGGATCTGGATACCCATGTTGGCTCCCACATGCTCCTCGATGATCTCATCGGATGAACCACGATGTCGAGGATTCAAGCAACCCCGTATACAATTCCCTTTGTCAATCGGTACGTTACTTGCCCGAGATTCGATCGTCGGTATCCCAATACCGTGTTCAATCTCGTTACCGGCAAGTCACTTTACTCGTACCATAATGCATGATCCCATGACCAGACACTTGGTCACTTTGAGCTCATTATGATGATGCATTACCGAGTGGGCCCAGAGATACCTCTCCATTATACGGAGTGACAAATCCCAGTCTTGATCCGTGTCAACCCAACAGACACTTTCAGAGATACCCGTAGTATACCTTTATAGTCACCCAGTTACGTTGTGACGTTTGGTACACCCAAAGCACTCCTACGGCATCTGGGAGTTACACGATCTCATGGTCTAAGGAAAAGATACTTGACATTGGAAAAACTCTAGCAAACGAACTATACGATCTTGTGCTAAGTTTAGGATTGCCCATCACATCATTCTCCTAATGATGTGATCTCGTTATCAATGACATCCAATGTCCATAGTCAGGAAACCATGACTATCTATTGATCAACGAGCTAGTCAACTGGAGGCTTACTAGGGACATGTTGGTGTCTATGTATTCACACATGTATTACGATTTCTGGATAACACAATTATAGCATGAATAAAAGACAATTATCTTGAACAAGGAAATATAATAATAATCCTTTTATTATTGCCTCTAGGGCATATTTCCAACAGTCTCCCACTTGCACTAGAGTCAATAATCTAGTTACATTGTGATGAATCAAACACCCATGGAATTCTGGTGTTGATCATGTTTTGCTCTAGGGAGAGGTTTAGTCAACGGATCTGCTACATTCAGGTCCATATGTACTTTACAAATATCTATGTCTCCATCTTGAACATTTTCACGAATGGAGTTGAAGCGACGCTTGATGTGCCTTGTCTTCTTGTGAAACCTGGGCTCCTTGGCAAGTGCAATAGCTCCAGTGTTGTCACAGAAGAGTTTGATCGGCCCCGACGCATTGGGTATGACTCCTAGGTCGGTGATGAACTCCTTCACCCAAATTGCTTCATGCGCTGCCTCCGAGGCTGCCATGTACTCCGCTTCACATATAGATCCCGCCACGACGCTCTGCTTGCAACTGCACCAGCTTACTGCCCCACCATTCAAAATATACATGTATCCGGTTTGTGACTTAGAGTCATCCAGATTTGTGTCGAAGCTAGCATCGACGTAACCCTTTACGACGAGCTCTTCGTCACCTCCATAAACGAGAAACATTTCCTTAGTCCTTTTCAGGTACTTCAGGATATTCTTGACTGCTGTCCAGCGTTCCTTGCCAGGATTACTTTGGTACCTACCTACCAAACTTACGGCAAGGTTTACATCAGGTCTGGTACATAGCATGGCATACATAATAGAACCTATGGCTGAGGCATAAGGGATGACACTCATCTCTTCTATATCTTCTGTCGTGGTTGGACATTGAGCTGAGCTCAATTTCACACCTTGCAACACAGGCAAGAACCCCTTCTTAGACTGATCCATATTGAACTTCTTCAATATCTTATCAAGGTATGTGCTTTGTGAAAGACCTATGAGGCGTCTTGATCTATCTCTATAGATCTTGATGCCTAATATATAAGCAGCTTCTCCAAGGTCCTTCATTGAAAAACTCTTATTCAAGTAGGCCTTAATGCTGTCCAAAAGCTCTATATCATTTCCCATCAAAAGTATGTCATCTACATATAATATGAGAAATGCTACAGAGCTCCCACTCACTTTCTTGTAAACGCAGGCTTCTTCATAAGTCTGCATAAACCCAAACGCTTTGATCATCTCATCAAAGTGAATGTTCCAACTCCGAGATGCTTGCACCAGCCCATAAATCGAGCGTTGGAGCTTGCACACCTTGTCAGCATTCTTAGGATCGACAAAACCTTCCGGCTGCATCATATACAATTCTTCCTTAAGGAAACCATTAAGGAATGCCGTTTTGACGTCCATTTGCCATATCTCATAATCATAGAATGCGGCAATTGCTAACATGATTCGGACGGACTTCAGCTTCGCTACCGGTGAGAAAGTCTCATCGTAGTCAACCCCTTGAACTTGTCGATAACCCTTAGCGACAAGCCGAGCTTTATAGATTGTCACATTACCATCCGTGTCTGTCTTCTTCTTAAAGATCTATTTATTTTCTATGGCTCGCCGCTCAACGGGCAAGTCAGTCAAAGTCCATACTTCGTTTTCATACATGGATCCTATCTCGGATTTCATGGCTTCCAGCCATTTGTCGGTATCCGGGCCCGCCATCGCTTCTTCATAGTTCGAAGGTTCACCATTGTCTAACAACATGATTTCCAAGACAGAGTTGCCGTACCACTCTGGTGTGGAACGTGTCCTTGTGGACCTACAAAGTTCAGTAGCAACTTGATCTAAAGTTTCATGATCATCATCATTAACTTCCTCTCTAGTCGGTGCAGGCACCTCAGGAACATTTTCTTGAGTTGCGCCATTTTCCAGTTCAAGAGGTAATACTTCATCAAGTTCTACTTTCCTCCCACTTACTTCTTTCGAGAGAAACCCCTTCTCTAGAAAGGATCCATTCTTGGCAACAAAGATCTTGCCTTCGGATCTGAGGTAGAAGGTATACCCAATAGTTTCTTTAGGGTATCCTATGAAGACGCATTTTTCCGACTTGGGTTTGAGCTTTTCAGGTTGAAGTTTCTTGACATAAGCATCGCATCCCCAAACTTTTAGAAACGACAGCTTAGGTTTGTTCCCAAACCATAACTCATACGGTGTCGTCTCAACAGATTTTGACGGAGCCCTATTTAAAGTGAATGCTGCAGTCTCTAAATCATAGCCCCAAAAGGATAGTGGTAAATCGGTAAGAGACATCATAGATCGCACCATATCTAATAGAGTGTGATTACGACGTTTGGACACATCATTACACTGAGGTGTTCCAGGCGGCGTGAGTTGTGAAACTATTCCACATTTTCTTAAGTGTGTGCCAAATTCGTGACTCAAGTATTCTCCTCCACGATCTGATCGCAGGAACTTGATTTTCCTGTCACGTTGATTCTCAACCTCACTCTGAAATTCCTTGAACCTTTCAAAGGTCTCATACTTGTGTTTCATTAAGTAGACATACCCATATCTACTCAAGTCATCAGTGAGGGTGAGAACATAACGATAACCACCGCGAGCCTCAACACTCATTGGACCGCACACATCAGTATGTATGATTTCCAATAAGTTGGTTGCTCGCTCCATTGTTCCTGAGAATGGAGTCTTGGTCATTTTACCCATGAGGCATGGTTCGCATGTGTCAAATGATTCATAATCAAGAGACTCTAAAAGTCCATCTGCATGGAGCTTCTTCATGCGTTTGACACCTATGTGACTAAGGCGGCAGTGCCACAAGTATGTGGGACTATCATTATCAACCTTACATCTTTTGGTACTCACACTATGAATATGTGTAGCATTACGCTCGAGATTCATTAAGAATAAACCATTCACCATCGGAGCATGACCATAAAACATATCTCTCATATAAATAGAACAACCATTATTCTCGGATTTAAATGAGTAGCCATCTCGTATTAAACGAGATCCTGATACAATGTTCATGCTCAAACTTGGCACTAAATAACAATTATTGAGGTTCAAAACTAATCCCGTAGGTAAATGTAGAGGTAGCGTGCCGACGGCGATCACATCGACCTTGGAACCATTCCCGACGCGCATCGTCACCTCGTCCTTCGTCAGTCTCCGCTTATTCCACAGCTCCTGCTTTGAGTTACAAATGTGAGCAACCGCACCGGTATAAAATACCCAGGAGCTACTACTAGTACTGGTAAGGTACACATCAATTACATGTATATCACATATACCTTTTGTGATGCCGGCCTTCTTGTCCGCTAAGTATTTGGGTCAGTTCCGCTTCCAGTGACCACTTCCCTTGCAATAAAAGCACTCAGTCTCGGGTTTGGATCCATTCTTTGGCTTCTTCCCGGCAGCTTGCTTGCCGGGCGCGGCAACTCCCTTGTCGTCCTTCTTGAATTTTTTCTTACCCTTGCCTTTCTTGAACTTAGTGGTTTTATTCACCATCAACACTTGATGTTCCTTTTTGACTTCTACCTCTGCTGATTTCAGCATTGCAAATACTTCAGGAATGGTCTTTTCCATCCCCTGCATATTGAAGTTCATCACAAAGCTCTTGTAGCTCGGTGGAAGCGACTGAAGGATTCTGTCAATGACCGCGTCATCCGGGAGATTAACTCCCAGCTGAGTCAAGCGGTTATGTAACCCTGACATAGTGAGTATGTGCTCACTGACAGAACTATTTTCCTCCATCTTACAGCCGAAGAACTTGTCGGAGACTTCATATCTCTCGACTCGGGCATGAGCTTGAAAAACCATTTTCAGCTCTTCGAACATCTCATATGCTCCGTGTCTCTCAAAATGCTTTTGGAGCCCCGGTTCTAAGCTGTAAAGCATGCCGCACTGAACGAGGGAGTAATCATCGGTACGTGTCTGCCAAGCGTTCATAACGTCTTGTTCTGTAGGGAGAACAGGTGCTTCACCTAGCGGTGCTTGTAGGACATAATCTTTCTTGGCAGCTATGAGGATGATCCTCAGGTTCCGGACCCAGTCCGTATAGTTGCTGCCATCGTCTTTCAGCTTGGTTTTCTCTAGGAACGCGTTGAAGTTAAGGACAACGTTGGCCATTTGATCTACAATACATGTTGTAAAGATTTTAGACTAAGTTCATGATAATTAAGTTCATCTAAATCAAATTATTCAATGAACTCCCACTCAGATAGACATCCCTCCAGTCATCTAAGTATAACATGATCCGAATTAACTAGGCCGTGTCCGATCATCACGTGAGACGGACTAGCCAACATTGGTGAACATCTTCATGTTGATCGTATCTTCTATACGACTCATGCTCGACCTTTCGGTCTTCTGTGTTCTGAGGCCATGTCTGTACATGCTAGGCTCGTCAAGTCAACCTAAGTGTTTGCATGTGTAAATCTGTCTTACACCCGTTGTATGTGAACGTTGGAATCTATCACACCCGATCATCACATGGTGCTTCGAAACAACGAACTGTCACAACGGTGCACAGTTAGGGGGAACACTTTCTTGAAATTATTATGAGGGATCATCTTATTTACTACCGTCATTCTAAGTAAACAAGATGCAAAAACATGATAAACATCACATGCAATCAAATAATAGTGACATGATATGGCCAATATCATATAGCTCCTTTGATCTCCATCTTGGGGCTCCATGATCATCTTGTCACCGGCATGACACCATGTTCTCCATCATCATGATCTCCATCATCGTGTCTCCATGAAGTTGCTCGCTAACTATTACTTCTACTACTATGGCTAACATGTTTAGCAATAAAGTAAAGTAATTTACATGGCGTTTCTCAATGACACGCAGGTCATACAAAAAAAATAAAGACAACTCCTATGGCTCCTGCCGGTTGTCATACTCATCGACATGCAAGTCATGATTCCTATTACAATGGCATGAACATCTCATACATCACATATATATCATTCATCATTCATCACAACTTTGGCCATATCACATCACAAAACACTTGCTGCAAAAACAAGTTAGACGTCCTCTAATTGTTGTTGCAAGTTTTACGTGACTGCAAAAGGGTTCTAGCAAGAACGTTTTCTTACCTACGTGAAAGCCACAACGTGATTTGTCAACTTCTATTTACCCTTCATAAGGACCCTTTTCATCGAATCCGCTCCAACTAAAGTGGGAGAAACAGACACCCGCCAGCCACCTTATGCAACTAGTGCATGTCAGTCGGTGGAACCGGTCTCACGTAAGCGTACGTGTAAGGTTGGTCCAGGCCGCTTCATCCCACAATACCGTTGAAGCAAAATAAGACTAGTAGCGGCAAGAAAGTTGACAACATCTACGCCCACAACAAATTGTGTTCTACTCGTGCAAAAAGAACTACGCATAGACCTAGCTCATGATGCCACTGCTGGGGAACGTTGCAGAAAACAAAAAATTTCCTACGGTTTCACCAAGATCCATCTATGAGTTCATCTAGCAATGAGTGATCGGATTGCATCTACATACCTTTGTAGATCACGCGCGGAAGCGTTCAAATAACAGGGATGAGGAAGTCGTACTCGACGTGATCCAAATCACCGAAGATCCTAGCGCCGAACGGACGGCACCTCTGTGTTCAACACACATACGGTCAGCGTGACGTCTCCTCCTTCTTGATCCAGCAAGAGGGGGAGGAGAGGTTGATGAAGATCCAGCAGCACGACGGCGTGGTGGTGGATGCAGGGGTCACCGCAGCAGGGCTTCGCCGTTCTACTACGAGAGGGAGAGGTGTAGCAGGGGAGAGGGAGGCGCCAAGACTCAAGGGTACGGCTGCCCCCTCCCCCCCTTATATAGGCCCCCTAGGGGGTGCGCCGGCCCTAGGAGATGGGATCTCCTAGGGGGGGGGCGGCCAAGGGGTGGAGTGCCCCCCAAGCCAGGTGGGGCGCCCCCCCACCCTAGGGTTCCCAACCCTAGGCGCATGGGGTGGGCCAAGGGGGGCGCACCAGCCCACTATGGGCTGGTTCCCCTCCCCACTTTGGCCCATGGGGCCCTCCAGGATGGGTGGCCCCACCCGATGGACCCCCGGGACCCTTCCGGTGGTCCCGGTACAATACCGGTGACCCCCGAAACTCTCTCGATGGTCGAAACTGCACTTCCTATATATAATTCTTCACCTCCGGACCATTCTGGAACTCCTCATGACGTCTGGGATCTCATCCGGGACTCCGAACAACTTTCGGGTTACTGCATATTATATCTCTACAACCCTAGCATCACCGAACCTTAAGTGTGTAGACCCTACGGGTTCGGGAGACATGTAGACATGACCAAGATGGCTCTCTGGTCAATAACCAACAGCGGGATCTGGATACCCATGTTGGCTCCCACATGCTCCTCGATGATCTCATAGGATGAACCACCATGTCGAGGATTCAAGCAACCCCGTATACAATTCCCTTTGTCAATCGATACGTTACTTGCCCGAGATTCGATCATCGGTATCCCAATACCTCGTTCAATCTCGTTACCGGCAAGTCACTTAGTTGTACCGTAATGCATGATCCCGTGACTAGACACTTGGTCACTTTGAGCTCATTATGATGATGCATTACCGAGTGGGCCCAGAGATACCTCTCCGTTATACGGAGTGACAAATCCCAGTCTTGATCCGTGTCAACCCAACAGACACTTTCGGAGATACCCGTAGTATACCTTTATAGTCACCCAGTTACGTTGTGATGTTTGGTACACCCAAAGCACTCCTACGGCATCCGGGAGTTACACGATCTCATGGTCTAAGGAAAAGATACTTGACATTGGAAAAACTCTAGCAAACGAACTATACGATCTTGTGCTAAGTTTAGGATTGGGTCTTGTCCATCACATCATTCTCCTAATGATGTGATCTCGTTATCAATGACATCCAATGTCCATAGTCAGGAAACCATGACTATCTATTGATCAACGAGCTAGTCAACTAGAGGCTTACTAGGGACATGTTGGTGTTTATGTATTCACACATGTATTACGATTTCCGGATAACACAATTATAGCATGAATAAAAGACAATTATCATGAACAAGGAAATATAATAATAATCCTTTTATTATTGCCTCCAGGGCATATTTCCAACATAAAGATGTGTTTCAAGGATCAACATCAATTCAGAGAGGCTTTGTTGAACTTACACATCACTCAAGGAAGAAACTTCAAATATCATAGGAACTCAGATCAAAGAATAATTGTAGAATGCAACCAAAAACATTGCAACTTCTTTATGGTGGCAGCAGTTATAAAAGGTGAAACTACTTTTGTAATTAAGAAGATGGGAATTAAGCACACTTGCCATATTAGTACAGAGACAACAAGGGTAAGTGCCAAGTGGCTTGCACAGAAGTATGAGTCACTGTTCAGATCTGATCTAACAACTGGCATTCAGACTTTGATTGATGCCTGCATGGAGAAGTATGGTGTGGATGTGCCCAAGTCAATGGCATATAGGGCAAAGAACCTAGCTATTGATGTTGTGCTAGGAGACCACAAGAAGTAATACCCTAGGTTGAGAGACTATGCTCAGACAGTGATGGATACAAACCCTGGGAGTAGAGTAGTAGTCACTACTGTAACTCCAACACCCACTAAAAAAATCCCCCATCCAGGTCCAAGATTCCATGCTATGTTCTATTGCATCAATGGAGCAAGGAAGGGGTTTCTCAAGGGGTGCAGACGATTCATTGGTTAGTTTGTTCACCTTGTGCATTAGTTACATATTGTTTCATCTTGAAATGCATTTGAATGTTTTAAATATTGAATTTGCTTGCTCATTCATGTGTTGATGGGTGCTTCATTAAGTTAACTACTGGTGCTCAACTACTTGCTGCCACTGGTAGAGATGGCAACAACAATATATACCCACTAGCATTTGGTATTGTTGGGCAAGAGGACACACCTAACTGGTGTTGGTTTCTACACCAACTTAAAATCTGCCTAGGAGGAGAAGAGGGACAGTTTGGTCCATATACAATAATGTCAGATAGACAAAAGGTATGTGCTTGCATCTTATGTCCTTGTTTCTATATGGTTGTTTTGTGCTAGATAGTAGCTTAGCTAGTTTAATTAGTTGTCCCAGGGCCTACTAAATGCAGTGAATGATGTCTTTCCTAAGTGCAACCAAAGGTTCTGCCTTAGGCATATCTATGCAAACTTCCAAAATGCTGGGTTTAGGGGGGAAGATCTGAAGAAGTGTATGGATAATGCTGCCTATGCATATAGTGAACACAAATTTAACATTGCAATGAATGGCCTTAGAGCTGAATGTGAGGAAGCTTGGGAGTGGCTTTGTCAAATACCCAAGAAAACATGGGCAAGGCATGCATTTGACACAAACTGCAAGACTGACCTTGTAGTTAACAATTTGTCTGAGGTGTTCAACAAGTATGTCCTAGATGTTAGGAAGAAACCAATTAGGACAATGTGTGATGGAATAAATGATAAGCAGATGATGAGGTGGCACAGGAATAGGGAGAGTGGAAAGAATGCTAGATGGGACATAACACCCCATTATAGCGAGAAGCTAGAGGTTGAGAAGGAGAGGGCCAAATATTGTAAACCAATTCAAGCTGGTGTGGACTTGTGGCAAGTCACAAGTGGGCAGCAAACCCATGTTGTTAACTTGCAATTGCACACATGTGGGTCCAGAAAATGGGACCTCAGTGGCATCCCATGTAACCATGCCATCTCAGCAATAAACAAGGGCAAAAGAAACCCAGAGGATTATGTCAGCAAGTTCTTCAAGAAAGAATTTTATGTGGCAGCTTATGAACCAATGATCTATCCAGTTCCTGGTGAGCATGACAGGACAAGGACCCCTGGCCCAGACATTGACCCACCTGCATTTAAAGTGAAGAGAGGAAGAAAGAAATAGAAGAGGATCAAGGGGAAATTTGAAGTTCCAAAGCCTAAGGACACATCAAGCATGGGGATTATAACATGTGGCAATTGTGGACTGCAAGGACATAGGTACACAAGCTATATGAAGCAGTTGAAGCCTGAGCTGGCTTTGAGGAAGAACAAACATGTGGTAATCCTCTTATAAGTAGTAACATGTTTTCCTTCTTGTACATTCCATTTTTTAAGTACTAACTCATTTTCCATCTTGTTTATGCAAGCCTCTTGCAAGGAAATCCAATGCTGGTGCTGCTGCTACTACACTAGCAGCAAGAACTTCTCATCCAGCTCCTACAACAACACTAACAGCTGGAACAGGAGGTGCTGGGAGAGGTGCTGGGAGAGGAGCTGGGAGAGGTGCTGCTAGGAGAGGTGCTGGTAGAGGTGCTGGTAGAGGTGCTGCACCAGGTGCTGGGAGAGGTGCTGGGAGAGGGAGAGGTACATTCTCTGCCCAAAGGCAATCTGGTCCCTCCACATCTACTGCTCCCTCCACATCTACTTCTGGGAGAGGTGCTGGTGGTAGACATAGTGGATGGAGGAGCTACTTATATGCAAGTGGTAACTAGATACTTCATGTGTGTGTTCTTGCATCCTATGATACAATGTGATCTTGCTTTGGTGGTGTACTTTAAGAATCAATGCCATATTATGCTGGAGTTATTGATATGCTGGAGTTATTGATGAGTACTCATTATATTATGCAAGCCTGGATGGTTCTTTTTATGATTGATATGTTGATGAGTACTCAGAATGGAGTTATTGATATGCTGGATATATTAATGAAGTTATTGATATGTTGTGTATGCTCAAAATGGTTCTTTTTATGATTGATATGTTGATGAGTACTCAGAATCGAGTTATTGATATGCTAGATATATTAATGGAGTTATTGATATGTTGTCTATGCTCAAAATGGTTCTTTTTATGATTGATATGTTGATGAGTACTCAAAATGGAGTTATTGATATGCTGGATATATTAATGGAGTTATTGATATGTTGTCTATGCTCAAAATGGTTATTTTTATGATTGATATGTTGATGCGTACTCAAAATGGAACCACCTAGGGTCTAGGGTGGCTCGGGGTCGACGAAACCACCTAAAGCCACCATTTTGGGTTTTGGTGGCTCGGGGTCGACGGAACCACCTAAAGCCATCAACTAGGGTCTAGGATGGCTCGGGGTCGACGGAACCACCTAAAGCCATCAACTAGGGTCTAGGGTGGCTCGGGGTCGATGGAACCA
>NC_041392.1:96697065-96725194 GCF_002162155.2 Triticum dicoccoides
ATCGACGGAACCACCTAAAGTCATCAACTTTGGTCTAGGGTGGCTCGGGGTCGACGGAACCACCTAAAGCCATCATTTTGGGTTTTGGTGGCTTCGGGTCGACGAAACCACCTAAAGCCATCAACTAGGGTCTAGGGTTGCTCGGGGTCGACGGAACCACCTAAAGCCATCATTTTGGGTTTTGGTGGCTCGGGGTCGACGGAAGAAAGGGATTAGTTGAACAAAGAGATTAAAAAGCTAGAATGGTAGATCCAGGATTTATTTCATTAAGTTATTGCATACATTGCATACACTGCATCACATAGCATAGAAGGAGGAACTAGAATTTATTACATTGCATGCATCAACTGATCCAAGGGGGATGCATGTAGATAGCAAGGAGGATCTAGATACTGCATCACATAATAGCTCATTCATCTGGATACAGAATTCTACTCGACCTCATCCTAGTAACCTAAAAGGGATGGAAATTTGCCCTCCTCCTTGCCCAGTGGATGACATCATCATCACTAGGGTTTGAGCCAAGGGGGAATGCCTCCACGAACTGCTCCATGTCCTTGCGGTTGCGTGCTGTAAGGATCCGCTGAGCCAGGTGCCTTCTCTCCCTCCTTCTTGCCTCTCTACGCCTGGCTACCCTTGGCACATGTTCTTCTTCATCGACGACCTCTCCAAGATCCATCTCTATCTCTCCTAGGGTTTTCTCTGGCGGCTAGGGGGAGGAGAAGGGATTGTGGCTGTTGTTTGTGGCAATTGGGGGTGCTTTATATAGTAGAAATGGTGGCTGTAGGTAGGCAGTAGATTTATGGTGGCTGGTAGGTAGGCAGTAGATTTATGGTGGTAGGTAGGCCCAATATTAGAATCAAATGTTAGTTTCAAAAGTAATAAAGAAGACCATTATTAGGCCCACATTTTGTTCATTGAAATTTAACTGATAATTTTAACTAAACTTAACTGAAAATGTAAGTTAACTTAACTTAACCTGAATTTTAACTTAACTGAATTCTAGGAATACACAACCATTGTTCACATTACATAGTGGAGTTCAAATACACAATCCATCCTTTTCTCACAAAAGGATGAATAGCATAACTACTAGGTATATAAACAACCAGAGTTCACAATTAGTACTAGAACCATACATTACACAACCATAATTCTAAGTTACTAGGGCATTGCACATCCATCCTTCCCAAAAGGTCTGCAATGCCCACTAATCTCAATTCATCTTGTTCAGTTCTGCAAGATGGCCTGGATCCCCTTGATCTTCTCCTTCAGCTTCTCCTCTGCCTTCATGAGCTCAGTAATCTTAAACTCTTGGATCTGCTTCTCTTCATTATGGTTTTCCTTGAGCTTCAGTAGATCAGCAACCTGGAACTTCAACTCTAGCTTCTCTTGGGTGAGCTTCTCCTCAAACTTTGTGAAATCTGCATTCTTCAATTCCAAATTCATCCTAGCCTCACTCATCAATTCCTTCTCTTTCATATTCTTCAACTTCAGGTTTTGGATGACAGTTTCTTAAGCACTTGTCAGGTTGCACGGGAGTTCATACTTCTGTTGAAACTTCTCTATAGCTGCATCTTTCTTTGCCATTTCTGCATTCATACTAGCCACCAATTCAGCTCTGCATTGGTGCTGATATGTGACAGTGGACTGCAGATAACTGAAATCCACAACCCTATCCTGCTGAAAGTCCACAAGTTGATGCACATCTTTCACTAACTTGTCATAGTCTGCATCCAGCTTGTTCTTTTCTTCTGTCAAATGATGAATAGTTAAAGCACTTTGAAGATTATCGCTCACCCTAGCAGACTTGCTCTCTTCAACCATTGACCAAAGCTTCAACAATGCATTCTCCATTGTTGGGGGCCACTACTCATCAACCCACTGAACAAACCCACAATTCTGATCTTCCTGGAAAACTTAGAAGGGCAAAATTTAGTACAATACAACTACTAAGAGTACTAAGCAACAATTAGTTCATGGCAGTACCTAATGTTGGCACTGACATTAACTGATTTTGCACAGCCATTTGCTAAGCAACAGGAGCACATTGTAAACTAAATTGATGTAATCCTACAATGGATGATCAATATATTTACCAGGTAGTAGAGTAACACTCCATTCAATTTAGAAGTTGCTAAGCAGCCATGTGCTAAGAAACAACACTTGCTAAGAATTGACCATTAATATAATGGAATCCTAACAGTAATAAGCAATACAATGTGAACTACTTTGCCCAGCTAAATACACTACACTAGCCTGCATCAACAAACTAGCTAATGAGACTACCTACTGTCAGCAGTAAGCAATAGTTACTAACTGCCTCCACTGAACTTAATATTGAGCAACACTGCATTTGGAAAGAAGTGTAAATAAATAGCATATGCACACAACAAGAGCATATATTTTAGCAGAAATGCATTCCACTGAACTTAATAATGAGCATTCCCACAATGAGCACTACAGTAGGGCACATATGACAAACAAATTGAGCATGCACATAACTGAATCACAGGTGGCAAACAAGACTCTGCCACTTTCGATGAACACATCCATTGCTAATCACCAAGGCAAGAAAAATACCGGCTCTGCACATGCTAAGAACCTTCTCCCAGTGATTGTTCCTTCAAACCCACAAGCCTCCTTGATGGCTTCCCATGCTTCTCGCAGAACGCCATCAGATCTAGCTCAAGGCCCTTGTAATCCGGGTCCTCAAGTGAGAAAGGCACCTGCACAGTCAAAAGCACAGCACGAGGACACAGCAAATCAAACGAAATCCTCACAACAAAGACCACCTACACACAAAAATCCCCAATTTTCCTCAACCTAACACTAACCCTAGCTCCAATGGAGTAACTTACCTGGTTCAGCCCATCAGTGGAGGATACGGAGTGCATGTACGGGGGGCTTGAGTTGTCATCGCTGCTCTCGTCCTCCAAAACCATGGCTGCGGCAGCGTGGTGTGGCGGCCGGCGGTGGCGGGCGCAGGCGACGACGAGGCAGAGAGCGGGAAGAAAGGAAGAAGAAGGCGAGCGGGGTCGGGGTCGAGTCTGGCTCGGTCGCACATGCGCGACTATAACGGTGCGAGCCGGCCTCGTCCTAGTC
The DNA here is from genome assembly GCF_002162155.2 of Triticum dicoccoides. Taxonomy (NCBI): domain Eukaryota; kingdom Viridiplantae; phylum Streptophyta; class Magnoliopsida; order Poales; family Poaceae; genus Triticum; species Triticum dicoccoides. Next base: position 96,700,171 of record NC_041392.1, read on the forward strand.
AGCGCATGGGCACGCGCGCACTGGCCAGCGTGGCACCTGACGGGCGGGCCCAACCGGTCAGTTTTTCTGTCAATACGTATAAAACGCACTTTTAGTCTTTTTCGCAACGGCTCGCCCCAATCTTGGTACTGACACGTAAAAATTACCAATCTTGGTACCAATCTGCTCCCAATGCCTTAATCATGGTACTTCTGTGCAATTTACTCCATGCATAAACTGAGGCAGTGATGCAAACCTGGGCGAAGGAGCGACATGTCGTCTGACACAAGGTGACTAACACACTGCAGCACTGCGCACGGAAGGTCACGTCACGAGCATACTGCGTCGGCTGTGCGCTATAATCCCTGTCATGCCTACTCAGAGCAACTCCAACGGGCCGACCCAAACGGACGGCGTTTTGTCCGCCTTTTATCCGTTTGGGTCGGCCGGCCGCCCGCCGTCCACCCTCTTTTAGTTTTGGGTCGGCAGTGCGCCCAATGGGCCGACCCATTTCATGACCGTGCGCATTTTAGATCATGCTGTCGCCCTGGTTTTGGCGCTCCAGCGCGCGGGAAAGGTTCGCGCGCCGGGGGGGAAGCGGCGTAGCGCGCGCTGGTTTTGGCGCTTCAGCGCGCGGGAAAGGTTCGCGCGCGTGCCGCGGCCGACGCTCGTTATAAAGAAGGCGCTCCCTCCACACTCTGTCCGCCACCCACTCTCGCCGCCTCTGCGCCACCATGTAGATCCGCCGCCTGGGCGCTTCGGATTTTCGCGGAGTCCGTGAGCGCCGCTCCGGCGCCTTTTCCTCCGAGATCTGGTTTCGCGGGAAACGTCTCATCCTCGACACTTTCGACACCGCAGAGGAGGCGGCCCGCGCGCACGACGCGTCGGCGTGGCGCCTCCTGAGGCCTCGTCGGGATATGAATTTTTTCAACGTGTCGAGCCAGCGGGCGCAGGATCTGGCACCTCTCCCGTGGCTTTTCACCGACGAGGATCGTCGTGTCCACCGGAGGCGGCAGCGTCGCCTCGCCATCGCGGAGAAGAACGTGGAAGCCTTAGTGGTGAGGCGCGGAGGCTTTCCGTAGGACATCGTCGACGAGCGCCAGTTCTACAAGCAAAGGAGGTTGGAGAGGGACGCGAGGAGGAGGGAGCGAGCCGCCTATCGGGAGGACAAGCGTTCGCGGAAGCAGGCAGCTCAATTGAACTGGAGCTACGAGAAACGGCGGGTTGGGAGTTTGAAGACGAGGCGTATGCTCACGCCTACATTCAGACGTCAGAGGAGTTCATTACCGAGTCGGAGTCAGAAAGCGACGAGTAGTGGTCTTTTCTTTTATCTGTGTACGCTAGAACTATCTATGTATCCATTTTTATCTGAAAAAATGACCGGCGGCGTCGGCGACATAGCAGGCGGGCGAGGGTGTGAATCCATTGTGCCACCGACCAGCGGGCCCGGTGAGAAAAGAGGGCGAGCGCGCGCGTCCGTCTTGTGTCCTCGCCGACGCAAATCAGGCTCAAAAATGGGCCGAAAATGGGTCGGCAGGCGGACGAAAGCGGACGCGCGTCCGTTTGGGTCGGCGCGTTGGGCCGGCTTTTTTGTCCGCGCCGACCCAAACGGACGGCCGCGGACGAAATGGGTCGCCCCATTGAAGTTGCTCTCAGGCCGAGGCCAGCACCCGTGCCGGCCGAGCAAGGTTTGTGTATGTCTTCACAGCCAGCACGTTGAGACAAAATAAGAATATCGAGGGGTTTTCTAGAAAATATATAGGGTAGACCGGAAACGTTTCAACACACATTGTGATTGGCCAATGACTTTTTTTATCACATGGGTCCCAAGTTTTATTATCCCGGTGACTGTGTCCTGAATTAGAGGATACTCACCTCATCGGCCTACCACTCATGGCCCGGGCCGAGGACCCACTGATAATCGAAGAATGGAGAATGTTTGGCATGACCCTTGGTGTATTAAAGAATAGAAATATGGGCATTATCTTTTCGAGAAGGCTCGAAACTGGTAAACACTGTGTCTCTTTTTGCATCTAGTCGAGACCATCAACTTGGGAACCCTTTCTAAGACCCGCCGGGTAGTACCACTTTCAAATTCGTACCAAAGAGCATTGTCGCAAAAAAAAAGTTGTGCCAAAGAGCAGCATCGTCTTCAAATTTGTGGCCTGAGCACAATATAACTCACGATACTACTCCTGGCAGGAGTGGAGGACCCGCTGGTACTACATGTCCTTCCATATTTTGCCTTTTGCCATGCATCTCCGTCCAGCTTTGCCACCGATGTGAGCCACTCCCCGTAATTGGCACGCATTGCCCTGTTTGCCTTGGTTCATGATGGCGTTCCCTCCAAAAACGGAAGAAGAAACATGCATGCCTTGGTAGCAGCTGGCTTCAACATGCATCCTCTGGAGTCTGGATGCAAACCAGCTTTCTCTCCTCTGCATGCAAAGTTGCAAAGCCGTGACTTGCTCTCGATTGTTTATGCATAATGAGTGAAGGGTAGTTTAAGAAACGAAACTACTTCACAGCCGATGCGAAATGGACGATTCATGAACGATTGATGATCAAATGGCCGTGCTGGACTTCATTCAATATTTTGATGGCTGGATGTGTAGAATCGTGCAGCAGTCGTGCATGGGTGTCGTTTGTGTAGCACTACTGTTTAAGAAAACCAGAAGAAGGTTTACGTTGGGTGTAGGGAGTAGCCGCAGGAGCTCTACTCGCAGAATACATTTTGCAGTAGTAGAGAAATCAGTAGCGGGTGGAGAGAACTGGATTGTGACTTAACTCAGTCGGTCCACGCCGCTGGACTACTAGCGCATCACACGGGGGCTAAATTCCGTGTTTTGACCCTTTTCTGAAATCTATTCGATATTTGACTCTAGTTTAAATTTTTTTCGAGATCTGACCCTTTCGCTACCGCCAGGGACCATGGCGGCAGGGTATAACAACCTACCGCCAAGGTCCCTGGCGGTAAGGTTGCATGCCCTACCGTCAAAAATCTCCTAAGTATTAAACACAGTGCGTGCTCGTGCCTACCGCCAAGCACCTTGACGGTATGGTTGTGCAGGCTACCGCCAGCCCGGTTGGCGGCAGCGATGTTTCCTACCGCCAAAGTCCCTGGCGGTAGGTTGTTTGACCCTGACCCTACCGTCATGGACTCTGTCGGTAGCAAAAGGGTCAGATCTCAAAAAAAAAATCAAACTAGGGTCAAATCTCGAATAGGTTTCAGAAAAGGATCAAAACACAAAAATTTGCCTCACACGGGCGTCTTCTGTCGTTTGGATAGAACTAGACACTGCAGGGTTGCAGCCTGCTACTAGACTAGTACTCGAGAGAGTAGTTCATGAATGTATCTTTTTCGCCTGTGTCGACCGAAAATTCACAGTGTCGTGTGGGTCCGGGGCACGCACCAGTCAAGTCGTGAACTCCGTTCGATTTGCCTCACAATTCACAAAGTGGTTGAATCCCACGTGAGGGCAACTGTCAAAAAGAAAACACCTCAAAAGAAATTTAAGGCCTCCTTTGCTTTAAAGGAATTTCATAGGAATTTTAGAGGAAGGATTTTTATAGGATTTTTTCCTTTAGATCCCTTTGGTTCATAGGAATGGATTCCTATTCCTACATAGGATTGGTTCCTATCCTCCACATTTCATAGGAAAATAAAAAAGAGTCTAGACTCAATGGAAGAATTCCTTTGGTGTCAACCAAATGACATCTTGTTTACTATTCCTACTCATAGGATTTGAGATACATGTCATCTCATTTCCTACAAGATTCATATTCTTACGATAATCCTATCCTATGAACCAAAAGAGGCCTAAGCTTCAACGATGAAACTAGGCTAAAACTGTGAAGTTTCAACAAGTTTCAGACATATAATTTTAAACTTTTTTTCGGTCATCATAGACGCAAAATAATTGATTTTTATTGATCGTTCATACTTGAAACTTAAACATTTTTTTAAATTGCCAAAATATATTCAAAATGCTGATCACAAAAAACATGATTATAAAAACATAATTTAATTTGAAATTTTCATTTAAAATATATAGAACTCTGCAAATTGGGAGCCAAAATAAAAATGCGGCACCAGGGGCTCACGTGCCCCCACTTGCAGCCACAGTTCCTCTTCCCTGTGACGACCAGTAGTCAAGCTATTTAAACGCCTCTATACAAATGCATCCACAAAATCAGAGTCATTCCTCGCTGCAGTAGTCTACGGATGCAGCTTCAGAAACTTAACTGCACGCAGACACAATTAAGTCACTGAAGCTCGGTTTGTAGTCTATCTTCGGTTTGTAGTCTATCTTTGTTATACAACAAGAGACGAGCGCGTTTGTGTGCGATGCCTTCTTCTTCCTCCTCTTCTTGCTTGTCCTTGTCCTACTCCTCTTTGTCGTCCTCTTCATCCTCGTCCTTCGACTCGGACTACAAGGTCAACAACTCCGACGTCGACAATGACGCCACCTGCGTCGTCCTCCTGTCGTTCACCAAGGAATATGTCTCGGTCTTGCGCAAAACCAAAGAAACCAAAGTCATCCCCTATTGCACGCAAGCACAGTTAAGTCACTGAAGCACAATTCATAGTCTATCATCTTTCATGTACAACAAGAGACGGAAAACGAGAGATCAGGGCCGTCGTGCGTGATGCCTTCTTCTTCTTCCTCCTCCTCCTCTTCCTCATCCTCCTCTTCTTGCTCATCCTCCTCTTCTTGCTCATCCTCGTCCTACTCGTCGTCCTTGTCTCCTGACCTGGACGATGTGCACTGACATCGTCCTCCCGTCGAGGAATACGTCTCGGTCATGTGCACGCAGGACGAGGTTGGCATGATGCATAGAAAATATGGCATCCTGGATGATAAAGTACACCGCCGGCCCACCGACCACCTGTGTGCGAGCTCGTCGCGTGAAGTAGGGGAATGTTGATGAGTAATCAAGCCATCAATTTGCCTTTACACTCCAGAAGCCAAACTATAGTCATCGGAGTAGTCGGGGGGTGGAGGACGGATTCGGGTGATGATGAGTGCACGCACGTTGTGGTTAGTGGACAATGGAAGCTGGTATCAGGGCGACAGCCAACTCAGGACTAAATACAGAGCTTGGCAGAGGTGATAGCTTGGGTGCTCGAAGGACGTTGAATTGGTGGAGGAGCTCGACTCGGCAGGGATGAACTAGGCATGAGCCATACTTGGTGCAGAGACAACCCGGTGCGACGATAGTGGAGAGTTGGTGGGGACTTAGACTCAGGATGTAACGTGTGGGCGGTGGCGATGCGTGTTGGAAATATGCCCTAGAGGCAATAATAAAATGATTATTATATCCTTGTTCATGATAATTGTCTATTATTCATGCTATAATTGTATTATCCGGAAATCGTAATACATGTGTGAATACATAGACCATAATGTGTCCCTAGTGAGCCTCTAGTTGACTAGCTCGTTGATCAACAGATAGTCATGGTTTCCTGGCTATGGACATGGGGATGTCATTGATAACGGGATCACATCATTAGGAGAATTATGTGATGGACAAGACCCAAACCTAAGCATAGCACAAAGATCGTGTAGTTCGTTTGTTGTAGCTTTTCTGGATGTCAAGTATCATTTCCTTAGACCATGAGATTGTGCAACTCCCGGATACCGTAGGAGTAACTTGGGTGTGCCAAACGTCACGACGTAACTGGGTGACTATAAAGGTACATTACAGGTATCTCCGAAAGTGTCTGTTGGGTTGGCACGAATCGAGACTGGGATTTGTCACTCCGTATGACGGAGAGGTATCTCTGGGCCCACTCGATAATGCATCATCATAATGAGCTCAATGTGATCAAGTGGTTGATCACGGGATCATGCATTACGGTATGAGTAAAGTGACTTGCCGGTAACGAGACTGAACAAGGTATTGGGATACTGACGATCGAGTCTCGGGCAAGTAACGTACCGATTGACAAAGGGAATTGAGTACGGGATTGATTAGGTCCTCGACATCGTGGTTCATCCGATGAGATCATCGAGGAGCATGTGGGAGCCAACATGGGTATCCAGATCCCTCTGTTGGTTATTGACCAGAGAGTCGTCTCGGTCATGTCTGCTTGTCTCCCGAACCCGTAGGGTCTACACACTTAAGGTTCGGTGACGCTAGGGTTGTATAGATATGAGTATGCAGTAATCCGAAAGTTGTTCGGAGTCCTGGATGAGATCCTGGACATCACGAGGAGTTCCGGAATTGTCCAGAGGTGAAGAATTATATATAGGAAGTGTAGTTTCGGCCATCGGGAAAATTTTGGGGTCACCGGTATTGTACCGGGACAACCGGATGGGTCCCGGAGGTCCACTGGGTGGGGCCAACCATCCCGGAGGGCCCCATGGGCTGAAGTGGGAAGGGGAACCAGCCCATAGTGGGCTGGTGCGCCCCCCCCTTGGGCCCCCATGCGCCTAGGGTTGGGAACCCTAGGGGAGGGGGCGCCTCCACTTGCCTTGGGGGGTACTCTACCCCCTTGGCCGCCGCCCCCCCTAGGAGATTCCATCTCCTAGGGACGGCGCACCCCCCTAGGGGCCCTATATAAAGGGGGGAGGGAGGGCAGCCGCACCTCAAGTCTTGGCGCCTCCCTCTCCCCTGCTACACCTCTCCTTCTCGCAGAAGCTCGGCGAAGCCCTGCTGTGTTCACTGCTGCATCCACCACCACGCCATCGTGCTGCTGGATCTTCATCAACCTCTCCTTTCCCCTTGCTGGATCAAGAAGGAGGAGACGTCATCCGCTCCGTACGTGTGTTGAACGCGGAAGTGCCGTCCGTTCGGCGCTTGGTCATCGGATCTGGATCACGGCGAGTACGACTCCATCATCCCCGTTCTCTTGAACGCTTCCGCTCGCGATCTACAAGGGTATGTAGATGCACTCTCCTCTCGTTGCTAGTTGACTCCATAGATTGATCTTGGTGAAACGTAGGAATTTTTTTTGTTTTCTGCTACGATCCCCAACAGTGGCATCATGAGCTAGGTCTATGCGTAGTTACTATGCACGAGTAGAACACAAAGTAGTTGTGGGCGTCGATATTGTCAATTTGCTTGCCGTTACTAGTCTTATCTTGATTCGGCGGCATCGTGGGATGAAGCGGCCCGGACCAACCTTACACGTACGCTTACGTGAGACCGGTTCCACCGATTGACATGCACCAGTTGCATAAGGTGGCTGGCGGGTGTCTGTCTCTCCCACTTTAGTCGGATCGGATTCAATGAACAGGGTCCTTATGAAGGGTAAATAGAAATTGGCAATTCACGTTGTGGTTTGGCGTAGGTAAGAAACGTTCTTACTAGAAACCTATAGCAGCCACGTAAAAACTTGCAACAACAATTAGAGGACGTCTAACTTGTTTTTGCAGCAAGTATTTTGTGATGTGATATGGCCAGAGGTTGTGATGAATGATGAATGATATATGTGATGTATGAGATTGATCATGTTCTTGTAATAGGAATCACGACTTGCATGTCGATGAGTATGACAATCGGCAGGAGCCATAGGAGTTGTCTTTATTTTTTGTATGACCTGCATGTCATTGAGAAACGCCATGTAAATTACTTTACTTTATTGCTAAACGTGTTAGCCATAGTAGTAGAAGTAATAGTTGGCGAGCAACTTCATGGAGACACGATGATGGAGATCATGATGATGGAGATCATGGTGTCATGCCGGTGACAAGATGATCATGGAGCCCCAAGATGGAGATCAAAGGAGCTATATGATATCGGCCATATCATGTCACTATTATTTGATTGCATGTGATGTTTATCATGTTTTTGCATCTTGTTTACTTAGAACGATGGTAGTAAATAAGATGATCCCTCATAATAATTTCAAGAAAGTGTTCCCCCTAACTGTGTGCCGCTGCGACAGTTCGTTGTTTCGAAGCACCACGTGATGATCGGGTGTGATAGATTCCAACGTTCACATACAACGGGTGTAAGACAGATTTACACACGCAATACACTTAGGTTGACTTGACAAGCCTAGCATGTATAGACATGGCCTCGGAACACAGAAGACCGAAAGGTCGAGCATGAGTCGTATAGAAGATACGATCAACATGAAGATGTTCACCGATGTTGACTAGTCTATCTCACGTGATGATCGGACACGGCCTAGTCAATTCGGATCATGTTATACTTAGATGACTGGAGGGATGTCTATCTAAGTGGGAGTTCATTGAATAATTTGATTAGATGAACTTAATTATCATGAACTTAGTCTAAAATCTTTACAATATGTCTTGTAGATCAAATGGCCAACGTTGTCCTCAACTTCAACACGTTCCTAGAGAAAACCAAGCTGAAAGACAATGGCAGCAACTATACGGACTGGGTCCGGAACCTGAGGATCATCCTCATAGCTGCCAAGAAAGATTATGTCCTAGAAGCACCACTAGGTGACGCACCCGTCCCACAGAACCAAGACGTTATGAACGCTTGGCAGACACGTGCTGATGATTACTCCCTCGTTTAGTGCGGCATGCTTTACAGCTTAGAACCGGGGATCCAAAAGCGTTTTGAGCGACACGGAGCATATAAGATGTTCGAAGAGCTGAAAATTCCAAGCTCATGCCCGGGTCGAGAGATATGAAGTCTCCGACAAGTTCTTCAGCTGTAAGATGGAGGAAAATAGTTTTGTCAGTGAGCACATACTCAAAATGTTTGGGTTGCATAACGGCTCGACTCATCTGGGAGTTAATCTCCCGGATGACGCGGTCATTGACAGAATCCTTCAGTCGCTTCCACCAAGCTACAAGAGCTTTGTGATGAACTTCAATATGCAGGGGATGGAAAAGACCATTCCTGAAGTATTTGCAATGCTGAAATCAGCAGAGGTAGAAGTCAAAAAGGAACATCAAGTGTTGATGGTGAATAAAACCACTAAGTTCAAGAAAGGCAAGGGTAAGAAGAACTTCAAGAAGGACGGCAAGGGAGTTGCCGCGCCCGGTAAGCAAGCTGCCGGGAAGAAGCCAAAGATTGGACCCAAACCCGAGACTGAGTGCTTTTATTGCAAGGGAAGTGGTCACTAGAAGCGGAACTGACCCAAATACTTAGCGGACAAGAAGGCCGGCATCACAAAAGATATATGTGATATACATGTAATTGATGTGTACCTTACCAGTACTCGTAGTAGCTCCTGGGTATTTGATACCGGTGCGGTTGCTCACATTTGTAACTCAAAGCAGGAGCTGCGGAATAAGCGGAGACTGACGAAGGACGAGGTGACGATGCGCGTCGGGAATGGTTCCAAGGTCGATGTGATCGCCGTCGGCACACTACCTCTACATTTACCTACGGGATAGTTTTAAACCTCAATAATTGTTATTTAGTGCCAGCTTTGAGCATGAACATTGTATCAGGATCTCGTTTAATACGAGATGGCTACTCATTTAAATCCGAGAATAATGGTTGTTCTATTTATATGAGAGATATGTTTTATGGTCATGCTCCGATGGTGAATGGTTTATTCTTAATGAATCTCGAGCGTAATGCTACACATATTCATAGTGTGAGTACCAAAAGATGTAAGGTTGATAATGATAGTCCCACATACTTGTGGCACTGCCGCCTTGGTCACATAGGTGTCAAATGCATGAAGAAACTCCATGCAGATGGACTTTTAGAGTCTCTTGATTATGAATCATTTGACACGTGCGAACCATGCCTCATGGGTAAAATGACCAAGACTCCGTTCTCAGGAACAATGGAGCGAGCAACCAACTTATTGGAAATCATACATACTGATGTGTGCGGTCCAATGAGTGTTGAGGCTCACGGTGGCTATCGTTATGTCCTCACCCTCACTGATGACTTGAGTAGATATGGGTATGTCTACTTAATGGAACACAAGTCTGAGACCTTTGAAAAGTTCAAGGAATTTCAGAGTGAGGTTGAGAATCAACGTGACAGGAAAATCAAGTTCTCGCGATCAGATCGTGGGGGAGAATACTTGAGTCACAAATTTGGCACACACTTAAGAAAATGTGGAATAGTTTCACAACTCACGCCGCCTGGAACACCTCAGCGTAATGGTGTGTCCGAACGTCGTAATCGCACTCTATTAGATATGGTGCGATCTATGATGTCTCTTACCGATTTACCGCTATCATTTTGGGGCTATGCTTTAGAGACTGCCGCATTCACTTTAAATAGGGCTCCGTCGAAATCTGTTGAGACGACACCGTATGAATTATGGTTTGGGAAGAAACCTAAGCTGTCGTTTCTAAAAGTTTGGGGATGCGATGCTTATGTCAAGAAACTTCAACCTAAAAAGCTCGAACCCAAGTCGGAAAAATGCGTCTTCATAGGATACCCTAAAGAAACTGTTGGGTATACCTTCTACCTCAGATCCGAGGGCAAGATCTTTGTTGCCAAGAATGGGTCCTTTCTAGAGAAGGAGTTTCTCTCGAAAGAAATAAGTGGGAGGAAGGTAGAACTTGATGAAGTATTACCTCTTGAACCGGTAAGTGGCGCAGCTCAAGAAAATGTTCCTGAGGTGCCAGCACCGACTAGAGAGGAAGTTGTTGATGATGATCATGAAACTTCAGATCAAGTTGCTACTGAACTTCGTAGGTCCACAAGGACACGTTCCGCACCAAAGTGGTACGGCAACCCTGTCTTGGAAATCATGTTGTTAGACAATGGTGAACCTTCGAACTATGAAGAAGCGATGGCGGGACCGGATTCCGACAAATGGCTGGAAGCCATGAAATCCGAGATAGGATCCATGTATGAAAACGAAGTATGGACTTTGACTGACTTGCTCGTTGATCGGCGAGCCATAGAAAATAAATGGATCTTTAAGAAGAAGACAGATGCGGATGGTAATGTGACCATCTATAAGGCTCGGCTTGTCGCTAAGGGTTATCGACAAGTTCAAGGGGTTGACGACGATGAGACTTTCTCACCCGTAGCAAAGCTGAAATCCGTCCGAATCATGTTAGCAATTGCCGCATTCTTTGATTATGAGATATGGCAAATGGACGTCAAAACGGCATTTCTTAATGGTTTCCTCAAGGAAGAATTGTATATGATGCAGCCAGAAGGTTTTGTCGATCCTAAGAATACTGACAAGGTGTGCAAGCTCCAACACTCGATTTATGGGATGGTGCAAGCATCTCGAAGTTGGAACATTCGCTTTGATGAGATGATCAAAGCGTTTGGGTTTATGCAGACTTATGGAGAAGCGTGCATTTATAAGAAAGTGAGTGGGAGCTCTGTAGCATTTCTCATATTGTATGTGGATGACATACTGTTGATGGGAAATAATATAGAATTCTTGGAAAGCATAAAGGCCTATTGGAACAAGTGTTTTTCAATGAAGGACCTTGGAGAAGCTGCTTATATATTAGGCATCCAGATCTATAGAGATAGATCGAGACGCCTCATTGGTCTTTCACAGAGTACGTATCTTGACAAGATTTTGAAGAAGTTCAAAATGGATCAGTCAAAGAAGGGGTTCTTGCCTGTATTGCAAGGTACGAGATTGAGCTTGGATCAATGCCCGACCACGGCAAAGATAGAGAAAAGATGAGTGTCGTTCCCTATGCCTCGGCCATAGGGTCTATCATGTATGCTATGCTGTGTACCAGATCTAATGTAAACCTTGCCGTGAGTTTGGTAGGAAGGTACCAAAGTAATCCCGGCATGGAACACTGGACAGCGGTCAAAAGTATCCTAAAGTACATGAAAAGGACTAAGAAAATGTTTCTCGTTTATGGAGGCGACGAAGAGCTCGTCGTAAAGGGTTACGTCGATGCTAGCTTCGACACAGATCTGGATGACTCTAAGTCACAAACCGGATATGTGTATATTTTGAATGGTGGGGCAGTAAGCTGGTGCAGTTGCAAGCAAAGCGTTGTGGAGGGATCTACATGTGAAGCGGAGTACATGGCAGCCTCGGAGGCAGCACACGAAGCAGTCTGGGTGAAGGAGTTCATTACCGACCTAGGAGTCATACCCAATGCGTCGGGCCCGATGACTCTCTTCTGTGACAACACTGGAGCTATTGCCCTTGCCAAGGAGCCCAGGTTTCACAGGAAGACCAGGCATATCAAGCGTCACTTCAACTCCATTCGTTAAAGTGTTCAAAATAGAGACATAGAGATTTGTAAAGTACATACGGACCTGAATGTAGCAGATCCGTTGACTAAACCTCTCCCTAGAGCAAAACATGATCAACACCAGAATTCCATGGGTGTTCGATTCATTACAATGTAACTAGATGATTGACTCTAGTGCAAGTGGGAGACTGTTGGAAATATGCCCTAGAGGCAATAATAAAATGATTATTATATTTCCTTGTTCATGATAATTGTCTATTATTCATGCTATAATTGTATTATCCGAAAATTGTAATACATGTGTGAATACATACACCACAATGTGTCCCTAGTGAGTCTCTAGTTGACTAGCTCGTTGATCAACAGATAGTCATGGTTTCCTGGCTATGGACATGGGGATGTCATTGATAATGGGATCACATCATTAGGAGAATTATGTGATGGACAAGACCCAAACCTAAGCATAGCATAAAGATCGTGTAGTTCATTTGCTGTAGCTTTTCTGGATGTCAAGTATCATTTCCTTAGACCATGAGATTGTGCAACTCCCGGATACCGTAGGAGTGCCTTGGGTGTGCCAAACGTCACAACGTAACTGGGTGACTATAAAGGTACATTACAGGTATCTCCGAAAGTGTCCGTTGGATTGGCACGAATCGAGACTGGGATTTGTCACTCCGTATGATGGAGAGGTATCTCTGGGCCCACTCGGTAATGCATCATCATAATGAGCTCAATGTGATCAAGTGGTTGATCACGGGATCATGCATTACGGTACGAGTAAAGTGACTTGCCGGTAACGAGACTGAACAAGGTATTGGGATACCGACGATCGAGTCTCGGGCAAGTAACGTACCGATTGACAAAGGGAATTGAGTACGGGATTGATTAGGTCCTCGACATCGTGGTTCATCCGATGAGATCATCGAGGAGCATGTGGGAGCCAACATGGGTATCCAGATCCCGCTGTTGGTTATTGACCAGAGAGTCGTCTCGGTCATGTCTGCTTGTCTCCCAAACCCGTAGGGTCTACACACTTAAGGTTCGGTGACGCTAGGGTTGTATAGATATGAGTATGCAGTAATCCGAAAGTTGTTCGGAGTCCCGGATGAGATCCTGGACGTCAAGAGGAGTTCCGAAATTGTCCGAAAGTGAAGAATTATATATAGGAAGTGTAGTTTCGGCCATCGGAAAAGTTTCGGGGTCACCGGTATTGTACCGGGACCACCGGATGGGTCCCCGGGGTCCACCGGGTGGGGGCACCCATCCTGGAGGGCCCCATGGGCTGAAGTGGGGAGGGGAACCAGCCCATAGTGGGCTGGTGCGCCCCCCCCTTGGGCCCCCCATGCGCCTAGGGTTGGGAACCCTAGGGGAGGGGGGCGCCTCCACTTGCCTTGGGGGTACTCTACCCCCTTGGCCGCCGCCCCCCCTAGGAGATCCCATCTCCTAGGTCCGGCGCACCCCCCTAGTGGGCCTATATAAAGGGGGGGAGGGAGGGCAGCCGCACCTCAAGTCTTGGCGCCTCCCTCTCCCCTGCTACACCTCTCCCTCTCGCAGAAGCTCGGCGAAGCCCTGCTGTGTTCACTGCTGCATCCACCATCACGCCGTCGTGTTGCTGGATCTTCATCAACCTCTCCTTCCCCCTTACTGGATCAAGAAGAAGGAGACGCCATCCGCTCCGTACGTGTGTTGAACGCGGAGGTGCCGTCCGTTCGGCGCTTGGTCATCGGTGATTTGGATCACGGCGAGTACGACTCCATCATCCCCGTTCTCTTGAACGCTTTCGCTCGCGATCTACAAGGGTATGTAGATGCACTCTCCTCTCGTTGCTAGTTGACTCCATAGACTGATCTTGGTGAAACGTAGGAATTTTTTTTGTTTTCTGCTACGATCCCCAACAATGCGAGCCGGAGAGCATGGCATGAGAGAGATGGAGCGAGAGTTGAAGGTGGAGACGAGTCTTGGGGCGTAGAACCCTAGCGCTCGTTCAGTTGCAAATGTGAAGGAAAAAGAACATAGGACTAGGGAGAAAAGAGACTTGAGATGTCACTCGAAAAAAATTGAGATGTCACCCGAAAAAAAAAGAATTGAGATGTCACGTGCTGTAAAATCCAATAGGATTTCAGATCGCCCCTCTGGAGTCATCGTTACCAAAGAGTCGGGGAGCGATCGGCAATGCCATGCCTGGCCTCCATCTCCAGTACCAATCTAGTTTTGAGTTTTTATGGTTCGCACAGACGATGGCGTACGATCTCGGTACTACTCCTGGCCGCAAGCCGCAAAGCGGCAGGACCCGCTCGTGCTACATGGCCGTCAACATTTTCCCACCCATGCGAGCCACTCCCAGTTAATAGCATACTAGACCAATAGCGCGCCTTGGCGCGCGTTGCCGGGTCCTAACATTTGTGGCTAAGCATGTCTGCCAGATATACTATCATTGTGGAAGAAGCTTAGCATATTATGCCCGCATAATAACTTAGTAATTTGCATGCCCATGACAAAGTATAAGTATTTAGTTTTGTTCAAAAGCAGCATGACATAGAGTTTTGCCGCTTTTGTAGAATTGACTTGTTAAGCACTGTGGCCCAACATCTAAAAGAACTCCAGTATACACTATAAATGTACCAAAAGCAAGGTAATAAAGGTATAGTTGACGCACAGGTTTTAATCCCACATGTTTCATTTCCGTTCCAGCCTCAACAATTTCAAAAGTCTGTACAAAATATAAAACAGGAGCAGATATGGAAACAACATTCTCAAAGAGGTGGGAGAAGAAAACACATATAATAGTATTTGTTCACTATAAAACACACACATAATTAAACGATACATGGTTGTAATGCTTATGTATGTTCCACATTTTATAGGTTAAAATCATAGTACAGGTACTTAACACAAGTCCATTCTACAAAAGGCTCAAGCATCAGCATTTACACCATGTCATTGTAGTTAGTGGTAAAATAGATCATTAGATAGTTGGTGTACAGGCAGACGATCCCTAACATCAAACAATACATAGATCATTTTATCGACAACCAAGTCAACATTGAGTACCTATGAATAAATCAATCTCACTTAATTACATGTGGTCATTTAGCAAAATGCTTAGGACAAATAGATGTTAGAACGCACCAAGGCACATCCATGCTACTCTTCTACTTCAGCTCATCTTCCCAGCAAGTATAGTTTTTTCTCCAAACGATAGACTCAGCTGGTTTCACTTGTGTAGAACCATTCATTAAGAATCCCCTGGAAAGCAGCAGGGGTAAAGGTGCAGAACTACCAAATTAATCTCGCAATGCTGCATCTCTCTTGCCATCTTCTTATTTACAGTCTGTGTGCTCTTAAGATCCAAAGTAATCAAGCAAAGTAGCTTCAAGCAAAGAATCCCCTGTAAAGTTTTCCATCTTATTTACGAAGACGACACGCAAGTTGTCCACGCCCAGAGGCTGCCGCCGGTCGAGAAGCCGAACCAGAGGCCGCAGTGATCCTTACATATAATGATGCTATCTGATGGTCAAATCAAACAAATGAAACATAAGGGGGAAATGAAAAGAATGCTCTGTCATTAAAGCATGACAGAATTCCATGACACTATGAATTACAACATGTTCTCTGGAAAAACACACAATAGTATCTTCTGAAAAAAAAATTAGCCAAAACATCAGGGCCACCCAGATTTTGGTAGAAAAAGTGCTTTCCATGTTCTACGTTTGGGTGTAAGCCAAAGCTGATCAATGTATAAAAGCTTTCGTGCAAAGAACAAAAGATCAATTGGCTTGACAATGTAATCATAATATCACTTGGCAAGGTTTGCAAAATAAGATGATGGAAGGAGATACCTTAGTTCTTAAAGTTCCTGAAGTTATGCATCTGGTTATATCTGTAAAATAGAATACAAACAGTTATTAATGCTGGAAATCCATGAGTGCGAATACGATTTGGATATCCGAAATGTGAAAATCCAGAAAGAGTAAATGCATGTAGAATGTCTTTCATTTTAAAGATACCGAAGACCTTTCCCGCTGTGAAAGCATGTAGACCAGCTATCCCAGAAAACAGTTAATTTATTTCATACCTGAAGGAGATAAACAGCCACATACATTTAGTTGAACACATTGTATATGTCGATTCAGCAACAACAAATCATGTCAAAAGTGCCATAAATAGCCCATATTTTTTCTGTCCTGCAAAATATGGTATACGGATTAAAATGTGCATCTATCTATAATGCAGTAACAGAGGCAAAACTATAAAGTATCAAAAATGCAATATAGTACCTATGAAGTTACCAAACGCAGGGCATTGGCGATCATAACCTCTAAGACTAGCCACAGTGGGAGTAACTTCAGCAGTAACTTCAAGTCCAACTCAGCAAATTTGTCTATGTGGCAAAGAGTTAATGAAGAGAGAGGTAGTTCTAGTAACTTAGCTAGTTACTGTAACATCACATATCCCAATGCAATATGAGTATAGAACCTAATAAATCGAGCTTTGCATGACACCACACATATGTTACTACCCACTATGAAGGTAGTAACATAATCTAGGGATATGTGTATATTACTAGTGTATGTTATTCTTCATTGTGGCTAGTCTAACGTTGCTCTGCAAAGCAACAGTTACAATGCCTCACCCTTGAGAGTGATGGATACACTACCGGACTCGCGGTCTATGCCTACGGCCAAGGGCCGTCGGCATAGGCCCCCAAGCCGTCGGCATAGGTCTATGCCTACGGCTGCCGTCGGCATAGACCCGTCGGCGTAGATACCGTCAGCGTAGTCTTGTCAGACCGTCGGCATAGTAAAGCCGTCGGCATAGGGGCCTATGCCAACGGCCTGGCGTCAGCCGTCGGCAGTCTTTTTCGTCTGACGGCAACGGACGGCGCCGTCAAAAACGGGCACGAATCATGCAAGGCCACGTGGCAGGGCTATGCCTACGGCAAAGCCGTCGGCATAGATTCATCTATGCCGACGGCTTTGCCGTAGGCATAGCCCTGCCACGTGTCTTCTTCTGGTTATTCCTGGCAGCAGAGGTATGCCTACGGCTTTGCCGTCGGCATAGATTTTCACCTATGCCTACGGCAAAGCCGTCGGCATAGATAAGCCACGTGGCGAGCCCTGGTGACTCCTGGGCTTATATATGCCGACGGCTTTGCCGTCGGCATAGTTTTTTTTTATTTTTTATTTTCCCTGTTTTTTCTCTTTTCCAATTCATTTGACAGCATTTCAAAACAGAACAATATGAAATTATGCAGAAATATGACAGTTCATCATCTAAACATACTCAAGTTCACCATCATCATCTAAAGATCATCACCGACTCAAGTTCATGAACATAAAAGTTGTGCAAGACATGAAACATCATAAAAGTAGGAATATGAAAGGCATGGCACGACGGCCACATGCACGGAATCATCAAGCAAGACCACCTCCGCCAAAACCACCACCTCCGCCAAAACCACCACCTCCACCAAAACCACCACCTCCGCCAAAACCACCACCTCCACCAAAACCACCACCACTCTGCCAGATCGGAGTGACTGGGGTCGACGGAGCAGGAGTTGACCCACCGGTCCCCTACATGTTTCAGAAAAGATTCTAACAGTAAATATGATATGATAGTGTTGAATGAACGAGAACTAGTTTGTCAGTAGTTAGGCAAATGTACTAACCGGACCATCACTGCCTAGTGCCACCCATTCATCGAACGTGGGCACGTGTGGGGGTTCTCCCGCAGGTGGTGGTGGG
Source organism: Triticum dicoccoides (assembly GCF_002162155.2). Taxonomy (NCBI): domain Eukaryota; kingdom Viridiplantae; phylum Streptophyta; class Magnoliopsida; order Poales; family Poaceae; genus Triticum; species Triticum dicoccoides. The sequence continues at coordinate 96,717,989 of NC_041392.1, forward strand.
GGTCCCATTTGTGGTGGACCCGTGCCGTTACTCCAAGCCGCCAACATAGCCTGAATGTTAGTTAAACAAGCAAACTAGAAGATCAGAAGGAATGAAAGTGCAAAAATTTAGCTTGGTTTTAAGAGGGCAGAACTAACCGTCATCATCTGACGGTTGTAATCATCGTTTGCCTTCACTCGTTTAAAGTACTCCCACACCTCGAGATTCCTATGCTCGACAAACTCCTTATATGCCTACATAATTTAGATTGTTTCTAAGTGAGCAATGCTGAAAATAAACTGAGAATGCTAGATAAAAAAGATAAAGAGGAAGTACTTACAGCATGCTGGCGGGCTAAAGGAGTCTGTGAACGCCCCGTACTCTCTAACTGGCTCGGGTTGCTAGCCCGAAGCTGTGTGTACGAGATCGAAGGAGTGATCAAGCCGTCGAAACACGGATACCGGCCATTCTTCTTCCCCTGGATGGCCACCACCGCCGTGTCGTCGATCTGAGACTGGGCGACCTCGGCAACAGGAACATCCGGATGCAACTCCTGATAGTGATGAATGTAAGACCCCAGGTGCTCCTCGGTCTTGCCGTAGTACTGGCTCTCGCCCTCCTTGCGATGACTCCGCTCGCGGGCCAGCTTCCACGACTCCATGTCTGAGAGCGGCCTCTTCAACTTGTCCTCCTACAACGTCAAATAGAAGTTAGCCATACATAAGAACATGACGGTAAAGAAGAACAAAAATGCATCATGCACATAGATATACCTTCATGGCCTTGAAGCTCCAGTGGTTCCTGTTTCCTTGGCCGTGTGTCCCGTCGGCTCCACGGTTAGCCCGGCCCTTGATGCTCTTGGCAGCAAACTCTGCATCGGCGCCGAGCCACCTATCCACCAAACTCGCCCATCCGTCATGCCTTCCATAGCACCAACGAGGAACAACCTATGCAAATTTTGGAAGCATGACATGTGAGCACGAAACATAGAGTTGACTGCTTGAAACAATGAAAAGTTAGTAATAGTTACCATCATGAACTGCTCCCTGTTCAAGGTAAGTCGCTGCTTCTGCGCTTGACTTTTGGTCATCTTTTGGTGCAGGTAGTAGTGGTAGTACTGCGAGACGGCAACCCAGCGCACCTCGTACTGCAACTGACGAGCTTTCTTCTTTGCAGCCGCAAGCAAGACCACGTCGGCTCTGGCCTTGTGCTCGTCAAGAACTCTATAGAGTTGCTGCATAAACCAGAAGCAAACAAGGCATGAGTTGAGTGATCCAATGATAAACTATGAACGAAACTGAAGACAAGTGATTAAGAAGAGAACTTACCCAAAATTTGGTGATCACGGCCTTAGCGGCTGTCCCGTACTCCGCGTTGCTGCAAGCCTCGTAGTGGGCCCAGCTCGTGGCCAAAACCCGCAGCTGCGGGTCCCTGTCTGGCCGTGGGCAGAATAGGCCAGGCCAAAAGTGCTTCAACAGGACAGTGATAAGGCCGTTCGGTTTACGGCCATTTCCGCGAAGGATCCAGTTTCTGCAAAAGAATCAAATGATTGCCATGTGTACAATAAGAAAATGTTGTCATGTGTTGAAAATATGATTGAGAGGCACTTACTCTGTCCCCACAGGTTCAATGATCCACTTGTGCTCCTCGATAGAAGGTGGTGTAGGTAGTCCGGCATTACCACGCAGCCACCCCTGCGGAGCACCCAGTGGCAAGTCACCCCACAACTCGGGATCAACCTCCCCTCCACCCTCCTCGCCCTCCTCCTCACCCTCCTCCTCGGCCTCCTCCTCCTCACCCTCCTCCTCGGCCTCCTCCTCCTCACCCTCCTCCTCAGCCTCCTCCTCCTCGCCATCAGGAACATACTCCTCCTCCTCAGACTCAGAAGGTGCCTCTGTATGGGAGGGCATCGAAGAAGACCCTCCTATTTCGGACACGGCCTGGAGTTTTTTGCCCCGGCTGCCTCTCCCCCCACCTCCTCCTCCTCTAGGGGCTCTCCCCCCACCGCCTCCTCCTCTAGGGTCTCCTCCCCCGACCCCTCCACCTCCCTGTGAGGTGCCATCCTCGCGTAGTCGGGAGGGAACCTTGTGGGCTCGTCCACTCCGAGTAAGTCCTCCTTTGAGTTTACTGAGGAAACTGGCACCACTGGACTTGCCCATGATTAGCAAACCTGCATTGAGAAGAGAATAAACAATTAGTAAGGATATCAATTAAACAAGCATACAGGAAAAACATTAATACCAGAAGTGCATATTAAGCATACTATTGTAATGATCATTAAAAGAACTTACATTTTCTAGAACCCATATGAATCATCACTATTGTAATCTATTTGTGGAGCGGTCTCATCATCACTATCACGCATATCTTCTTCGTTGTCTGACAGAGGTGGAGGCTGTTCCTCATCATCAGTGTCTTCATTTAACTTTTCAAGCATAATTATGTCTCTTTGATTCACAACTGCCTCACCATCAATCCTTGCGTCGTCGTCGTTTGGTTCCAGGTCAACATAACCCAAGTCATCATCCTCGTTGTTTCGGACCACGTCATCATGTTCCTCTTGATAGAACACTCCCTCGTATGTCATGGGGTTTATGTTGTAGTAATCATCATCGTTCGGGTCCGGTAGCTTACCATGCGGCGACACCTTGAACACAACTTCCCAACCCTTTAGGTACTCTTTCTGGCATGGGTAAGGCAGATAATACACTTGTGTGGCCTGGGTAGCGGCGATAAAGAGATCAGCTCCGGCATAGACGGTTGATGGTTTAACTTCAACTAAACCAATAGAAGGTGTATGTCTCAGGCCCTTTTTGGGGTCGAACCATCGGCATTTGAACACAGTGAGACTTAGGTGTTCGCGGCCAAGTTTGAATGTAAGCTCGTATATTTTTCCTACCCTTCCATAGTAATCTATTTTATTATCTCCTTCAGTGAAGACTCCGGTATTTATGGTTTTGGGATCAGGCCGACTGTTCTGGTGCTCCTCTGTATGGAAGCGATACCCATTCACATCATACTTTTCGCATGTCATGACGACAGGGTCAAAACCCATGGAAACCCATCTCAATTCTTCATCCATTGATTCGGTCGGATCATTTCCCTACAAGTTCAATTGAAATTATAGGGTGCATGAGTTTAATTGAAATTATAGGGTGCATGAGTTTAATTGAAAGTGTGAAAAATTACTTTCTCCATGAACCACGCAACGAAATTTTTCCTTCCATCAGCACCCTTTCGAAGAAGAGCAAGTGCCTCTGCTTCAGTAGGAGGCAGCATCCCTGTCCATTCTTCCTCAACGAATCGACTACAATAAGAAAAGAGGTATAAGAACTAGGCAAAGTGAACATAACGAATTGACTAAAAGAATGGTGCAAAGGTATTACCTCATCCACTCATCCTCAACTTCCTTGATGTTGTGCAAGATATAGAACATGACATCCTCCCACTCATCTCGTGACATGACATAAGATGTCGAGCATCCAGCCCTGCCACCTTGCCCGGTGAATAGAGGCAACTTGGGTTTATACTTGGGTTCTTCTGTATTGTATCGAGACACCTTATTGTGCAACGTGGGAACATGGTCCGGATAGTAGGCTGTCCTGAGGTCTGCCACCTCCTCTAGGATAACTGCCTCAGCTATGGAAGCTTCAATCTTAGCTTTGTTTCCACATTTCCGTCTCAGATGCTTGTTCTGTCTCTCAGGGCCGTACTGCCAACGATACTGCACAGGCCCCCCCCCAACAATACCTCGTTCGCAAGGTGCAAAATGAGATGTGTCATCGGAGTAAAGAAGCCTGGCGGGAAGATCTTCTCTAGCTTGCATATCAACTCCGGCGCCTTCTTATGCATTTCTTTTATCTTCTCAGGACATACTTCTTTAGCACAAAGCGTTCGGAAGAAATGGCTTAACTCCGCAAGCACACGCCAGACACGCTCGGGAACATAGCCCCGAACCATCACCGGCATAATCCGCTCAATCCATACATGATAGTCATGACTCTTGAGCCCGGTCACTCTGCCCGTTGAAAGATTGACCCCCTTACTTATATTCGACGCATAACCATCAGTGAACTTCACGACATGTTTCAGCCACTTGAATGCCTCCATCTTATGATCCTTTTTAAGTACGAAGTCAGCATCTGGCTTGAACCAAGATTTTCGACTGCCTGTGGGAGGTTGCATGTGAAGACGTGGTCTATCACAAATATTCTGTTGATCGACTCTAGCATTAACATTATCCTTTGTCTTATCAGGAATGTTGAGGATCGTGTTAAAAAGGGACTCTGCGACATTCTTTTCGGTGTGCATCACGTCGATGTTGTATGGAAGTTTGAGGTCCTTAAAATAGGGAAGTTGCGTGAAGGGGGTAATGTGAGTCCAGTTGTGTGTCTCACCATATCCTTCAAAATATTTTTTCCCTTTACCTTTGCCTTTCCCTTCACAGGCAGGCTTAAGAGCTTTGAGCTGAGCAAGCACATCCTCACCAGAAAACGTTGGAATCTCATTTACTTCATGGACAACTTTGCCTTTTGTGAAGTTCTTCTTGTCTTCCCTATCAGGATGGTCTGGAGGGAGGAATTGTCGATGCTGGTCAAAGGCAACATACTTGCCACCCTTCTTCATCCAAATGAAAATCAAGGCCTGCATGCACACTGGGCAAGGCATCTTTCCACTTGTACACCATCCGCAGAACAGGGCATAGCCGGGAAAGTCATGCATGCAATACTGTAGCCAAACTTTCATCAAGAAATTTTTCTGCAGATGCCGGTCGTATGTCAACCTCGGGAAGTACCAAGAATGGTGCAAATCATCCACCAACGGCTGCATAAACACACTCAAATTCTTCCCTGGATATTCAGGCCCCGGAATTATAAGCGACAGGAACATGGTCTTGCGTTGCATTATGGCGCCGGGAGGGATATTGAGCGGAATAACAAATATGGGCCAGCAGCTGTATGGATTAGACGACATACCATATGGATTGAACCCATCACCTGTTATAGCAATTCTGACATTCCCAGCCTCGGCTGCTTCCTCCGGGTACTTTATATCGAATGACTTCCATGCTTCACCTTCTGATGTATGTACCATTTTTTTTGGATTGTACCTTTTCCCTTCCTTGTGCCACTTCATCATTTTGGCAGACTCCTCGGTGATGAAAAGGCGCTGCAGTCTTTTTATAAAATCAAGATACCGAAGAACCTTCACAGGGATTTTTAGCTGCCGCTTCTGACCATGCTTATCGACCACCTCAATATACCGAGAGGAACCGCACTTCCTACAGTAGTTGTCATCCGCATACTCATGTCTAAACAAAAGGCAATTCTTTGGACAAACATGTATTTTCTCATAGTCCATGGAGAGCGCCTTCATGATTTTCTTCGTACCGTACATGGTTTTCGGCAGTTCATGGCCCTCGGGCAGGCTGTTAGCCCATACTCCCAGAAATGCTTCGAAGCAACCTCGGCTACAGCCGTACTCAGCCTTCACTGCCATCAGTTGCGAGATGGCATCCAGCACAGACAGCTTGGTACCCTCATAGAGAGGTTTCTTTGACGAGGCCAAGATTTCCAGGAAGGCCTTTGCGGTTTCCTCCGGCTCCTCCGGTTCATTCGCTGAATGTGACGGAGGTGTCGGCTGTGCAGCAAAGACATCATCTAGCATGTCTCTAACCCCATCGTCCTCATAACCAGCGATGCGTTGTCGTATCACATCCTCTCTACCACGGTCCCGCTGGGAAAAGTTTATCGGCATATTAAAGTTGGGCATAAATCCATGCGTGCGAAGGTGCTTAGTCATCTCACTCTTATCTCTGCGGATACGTCTCTTACATCTGGCACACGGGCATTCTGGCACCATCCTCATTGGACTACGGAATATCTCTTTCAAAAACACATCAGTTTTCTCGACCCACTCTGTTGTTACTTGATTCCGACGGAAAAACCCACTATACATCCACTGATTATCTGCCATTTCTGCTTTATTGGAAGCCACACAACAAAATTAAGGATTCATTTTAATTACCAACATCAATATTTTATTTTTTACAAGGTTGACGAGTAATCCACCTACATCTCTAATAGGTAAAGATGGGTCCTAATCCCACCCGAGAATGTGTAGATTGAGTACGGTCCATGCTCTACCCCATTCTGAGACAAAATTTCGGCAGCACCTCCCCGCTGTTCTCCAAATACACGTCTCGGCAAAATGCCGAGAGAATGTGCATCCGGAGAACAACAGGGAGGCGCCGCCGAAATCCTGTCTCGGAACGGGGTAGAGCATGAACAACGTACCCAATCTACACATCCTCGGGCTGTCCGTGGAAAGCGCTGGACAATCCGAAAGAGCTGCGGTGATAAATATGCAATTGAATGCATATTTATCGATGCAACCCTTTCGGACGGGAGACCTAGGTTACGCGACTTGATGTGAAAATTCAATCTAGTGACATGGAAAAAAAAGTGGACGAGGTCATGGAATTGTTGCTCACCCTCCGATGTAGTCGATCAAAGGAGAGGGACGATCGTGGACCAACACCTCCAACGTCGATGATCACTCCGCGAAGATGGAACACCACAAATCCTGTTAATTACACCGAGTGAAAAAATTAGGTCATCATATCACATTAACCATTTGGCACAACATTATGAATCGACATGAAACAACATGTCAAATTGCAAAAAAAAATCTTTATTAAGTATTTTAGAAACCATGTGCCTTGAATTGCTTCCATCTATCACTAACATGACCAAACACAAAACTTACTAATATCCATCAATTCATCCATATTTTAAACTAAGTGTTTACAAAATGCAAAACTTGACCAATATCCATCAATCTATACATGCACATATTCAAAAACTTGACCAATATCATCTATCCATATTTTAAACTAAGCTTCCAAATTCACAAACTTCACCAATATATCCATTAATGCATCCATCTATCACAAACTTCACCATCAATCTGTACATGCATATATCCATTCATCACATATATATCCATCTATGCAAAAAAAACAGTAACAAAATGCAAAAAATTGAAAAAAAAGCTCACCTTGGCCGCCGGTGCAGCGGGCAGCAGGGAGGCCGGGGGGCAGCTGCCGAGGAAGGGTGGACAGGGCCGTCCGGGGCGTAGCAGGGCGTCGGCGAAGGGGCACCTCTTAGCTCCTGCGCCCCCTAGCACGGGGTCGGGGCAGGACACAGGGAGGGCGCGGGGTCGAGG
>NC_041392.1:96727587-96728127 GCF_002162155.2 Triticum dicoccoides
GTGCCGGCGGCGGCGGCGTCCGTGAGGGGTGGGGGCACGCCCCGGAGACGCGTGCCGCCTCTTCGGACATGCCACAACACCACCCCGCATGTATGAGGGCCCGCTACGACGCTCAAGTGGCATTGCTACCCCCCAGGGCCCCCGTCCCGCCTAACCCTGGAGCGGTTGACCACGAGATCTAGCCTTCTGACTTCCCACGGACGGGCTTTGACCAGTGGACCTCTCCACCCGGTTGTGTTAGGTCGGCCCAGAGGGACACCCGGGAGCAACATCCGGGCAAAAACCACAGCTACATCCACTCCGTGTAGACCCGACGCGTCCGTTTCCCCCCTCCAGGTGCCGGTGGCGGTGCCGTCCATGAGGGGGGCACACCGCGGATGTGAGGGGGGTCACTCTCTGGAGACGGGTGTCGGGCGTTTGCAACTGCCACAAAACTTCTGTCGGCATAGCTGTTTTTGATTTTAATAAAATATAAGGATCTATATTTAAAAGAACATGACCGCACATTATTAACGTGCTCGAAAAAATACAAACTATATA